>NW_027171671.1:32500-122500 GCF_036898095.1 Palaemon carinicauda
ATTAACTTAAGAGTTTTAAATATTTCAAAGCATTTCTTGTAAAACATACGCACATTTCACGTTTATTGTCCAACTAGTTTCTGGTGTCCATTAAAGGGAAGATGTTTCTAGCACACGGGGATTATTAAGCAAATGTACTGTGCATTTTTTAAATTTCTCGTTCCTTGAAGGCACTATTATGCTTTACAGTAGCTTCCGTGTAAGCGTTTTAGAAATGATAATGCTGAGAAGAAGAAGAAGAAGAAGAAGAAGAAGAAGAAGAAGAAGAAGAAGAAGTCTTGCTGGCATAATCTAAAACCACTTACTTTGATGGCTGCTTTTCCGGTCCCATTCAGCAGGGGAACCCCCGGTCCCATACAGCAAGGGAACCCCCGGTCCCATACAGCAGGGGAACTCCCGGTCCCATACAGCAGGGGAACCCCCGGTCCCCTACAGCAAGGGAACCCCCGGTTCCCTACAGCAAGGGAACCCCCGGTCCCATACAGCAAGGGAACCCCCGGTCCCATACAGCAGGGGAACCCCCTGTCCCATACAGCAGGGGAACCCCACTCTCTACAGGACCTCCACTGTCGTTTTACCTTGTTCGTTTTGATTAATTTAACGTTTCATATCACGTATTGTTCATTTACTGTTAAATCGTCACTGTCAAAAGACTCATGAAATAAGAAAGTCTTCAGTTTCCTCTTGAAAGCCTTAATGTCTTCAATTATTCGGATATCTCGTGGGAACATAAGAGATAATAATCACGAGAAGAAGAAGAAGAAGAAGAAGAAGAAGAAGAAGAAGAAGAAGAAGAAGAAGAAGAAGAAGATTTGTCACTGTTATACGACTCATGAAATAAGAAAGTCTTCAGTTTCCTCTTGAAAGCCTTAATGTCTTCAATCATTCGGAGATCTCGTGGGAACATAAAAGTTTTTATAAATCCTTCCTCTATAAATGAACGATCAAATGTGATATTGAAATCACAGACAACGAGAAATTACAGAGAAGAGAATACATCGTTTGTATTACATTTCCGTAGTAATAACGACCCATTCACGTCCCCATTTCCATAAAAAAATGGAGTAATTACAGCTCAATGTAAGTGGTGAACCGATTAAAACGAACGGTGATTCTGACGCCATTATTGGATTCAATTCTGCTTGTAATTCGCTATTTCAATTACAATTAGTAATCGGGATGATTACGTGTCCTATATCCTGGATAGAATGAAACGTGGCATTTCCATTGGTTGGTTGATTAAATAGACTTTTTTTTCCATAAATGAAGATATATTATGGCCTCTTTGTTAGCAATTTCGCTTTCAGAACTTGAGGGTAGAGGAGATTCGAACCATGTCAGGATAGGTGAATGACCTCTTGTCAGTTCATGTATGAGCATAATACACACATAAACACACGTGTATATATATATATATATATGTATGTATGAATGTATGTATATATATATATATATATATGTATGTATGTATGTATGCATGCATATATATATATATATATATATATGTGTGTGTGTGTGTGTGTGTGTATACATACATACAGTAGATAGATTTGACATATAAATATATATAATTGTATTTATGAAAGAACTAATGCATTAACAAGGGTGCACGTAGATGTATGAACTAATGCATCAACAAAGCTGCACGTAAATGTATGAACTAATGTATTAACAAAGATGCACGTAAATGTATGAACTAATGTATTAACAAAGGCGCACGTAAATGTATGAACTAATGTATTAACATAGATGCACGTAAATGTACGAACTAATGTACGTATAAAGGTGACGTGCACTTGTGCTTAGTAGAAGCTTAAAAAGCAATCAAATAAAGTGCTGGATAAAAAGCAGCAAAGGCGATTATGTGATTTAAAAATACACCGATTTTGTCAAAATTATAAACGACTGTATCACAGAGATTATGTGTGATTAAACTCAACAATCTTTTGACAAATAATTCTTCTCTCTCTCTCTCTCTCTCTCTCTCTCTCTCTCTCTCTCTGTTAAAACAACAGAGAGAGATGGAACCATAATGATGATATTAACTCTCTCTCTCTCTCTCTCTCTCTCTCTCTCTCTGTTAAAACAACAGAGAGAGATGGAACCATAATGATGATATTAACTCTCTCTCTCTCTCTCTCTCTCCTCTCTCTCTCTCTCTGTTAAAACAACAGAGAGAGATGGAACCATAATGATGATATTAACTCTCTCTCTCTCTCTCTCTCTCTCTCTCTCTCTCTCTCTGTTAAAACAACAGAGAGAGGTGGAACCATAAAGATGATATTAACTCTCTATCTCTCTCTCTCTCTCTCTCTCTCTCTCTCTCTCTGCGTCAGTGACCTTCGATGTCTGGATGCCAGAGAACTTCAAATCATTTCTCTCCCTCTCTCTCTCTCTCTCTCTCTCTCTCTCTCTCTCTCATTGTTATTTACTGCAATGCTTGTTGAAAATTAACCCTGAGAATTATAAATATGTCTCTATCCTCTATTAAATAAGACAATACTATTTCAACTTCACATCTTTTGGTAGTATCCTTTGCAATTCAAATTCTGTTAGCTACATAAACTTTACTTTGATGGCTGCTTTTCCGGTCCCATACAGCAGGGGAACCCCACTCTCTACAGGACTTCCACTGTCGTTTTACCTTGTTCTTTCAGCGTATTTAACATTTCATATCACGTATTGTTAATTTACTGTTAAATCGTCACTGTTGAATGACTGTTGAAATAAGAAAGTCTTCAGTTTCCTCTTGAAAGCCTTAATGTCTTCAATCATTCGAATGTTTCGTGGGAGCTTATTATATAGTCTCGGGGCCGCATATTTAAAGGCTCTGGAGCCTAAAGTAGACATAAATCTAGGTTACAATAGTTTGAAACCATCTTTAACTATTCTCGTGTCGACAGGATGTGTTGTCTGTGCAGTATGTGGCAATTCTCTTAAGTATTTTGGACGACCGGTTCTGATAACTTGGTAGGTTGTTGTACATATTTTGAATTCAATTCTTGCTTTTATCTTCAACCAGCGTAAATCAATTAGTATAGGGGTGAACTTTTTGCACTATGTTCCTGTACTCTCCAGGATAGATCCTGAACCGTACAGGATTGGTATTAATCCTTCCAGTTTAGGTCTTGGGTGCTACAGGATTAAATCCTTTTCGTTCTTCCCTTAACATAGGATATTCAATTACAGGTGGCCTTTGGAGCTTAACAGATAATTCCAAAGTCAAAACGTTTCCGTTTTCTATGTCTCAGTCCGTTTTCTGTGTCTCAGAGATTAAGTGAGGCGAGGATCTAAAGTTTTAATGACACCGAATGTATACGAAGGAGAATTTCGAAGGAGAATAAGGAAGATGGGGAGAGACTTGAATCTTCCCGTCATGTCCTCAGTCATGTTTTCAAACAGTCAACCAATAGCAAGGGATCTACATACACATACATATACCAAGGCACTTCCCTCAATTTTGGGGGGTCATCAAACAAATGAAACAGAAAAGTGGACCTCTCCTCTCTACGTTCCTCCCAGCCTGACAAGGGACTCAACCGAGTTCGGCTGGTACTGCTAGGGTGCCACAGATGAAGCTTCATAACGCTGAATCCATTACTTTAGTCTTGGGTATTGCCATAGCCTCTGTACCATGGTCTTCCATTGTCTTGGGTTTGAGTTCTCTTGCTTGAGGGTACACTCGGGCACACTGTTCTATCTAGTTTCTCTTCCTCTTGTTTTGTTAAATTTTTTATAGTTTATATAGGAAATATTTATTTTAATGTTGTTACTATTCTTAAAATATTTTAATTTTCCTTATTTCCTTTCCTCACTGGGATATTTTCCCTGTTGGGGCCTCTGGGCTTACAGCATCCTGCTTTTATTATTATTATTATTACTAGCCAAGCTACAATCCTAGTTGGAAAAGCAAGATGCTATAAGCCCAAGGGCTCCAACAGGGAAAAATAGCCCAGCAAGGAAAGGAAATAAGGAAATAAATAAATGATGAGAATAAATTAACAATATATCATTCTAAAAACAGTAACAGCGTCAAAAACAGATATGTCCTATATAAGCTATTAACAACGTCAAAAACAGGTATGTCATATATAAACTATAAAAAGACTCATGTCAGCCTGGTCAACATAAAAACATTTGCTCCAACTTTGAACTTTTGAAGTTCAACTGATTCAACTACCCGATTGGGAAGATCATTCCACAACTTGGTCACAGCTGGAATAAAACTTCTAGAATACTGTGTAGTATTGAGCCTCATGATGGAGAAGGCCTGGCTACTAGGGTTGTAGCTTATCATTTAATAATGATAATAATAATAATAATAATAATAATAATAATAATAATAATAATAATAATAATAATAATAATAATACCTAATTTGATCCCATAGAATATTCGCGACGCCATCCGTTTATTAATACTATTTGCATTTACAGACTGCAACAAGGCCTATTCAATATAGTAATGTTGAGTATTGGAGACAAAAAATTCAAATTGAAGGAATTAGCAATTCAAAGCGAATGTTGCAAGCGTTGAATATTTATCACAAACGGTTGAACTGAATGACAACATTGTTTTCATACGCCGTCTGTTTACTTTGTTTTGTTTATCTTTGCTGCAAATATGAAATAAACAGAGACTAATGACGGTAACATTGAATACAGTCGACCGAAAACTAAAGGATTTATGTAGTAAATATATCTTATATTTATGTACTTGATAAAACTATATATAGAGTTCTCTTGCTTGAAGGTACACTCGGGCACACTTCTTTCTAATTTCTCTTCTTGTTTTGTTAAATTCTTTAAAGTTTATGTATGAAGTATTTATTTAAATGTTGTTACTGTTCTTAGAATATTTTATTTTTCCTTGTTTCCTTTCCTCACTGGGCTATTTTCCCTTTTGGGGCCCCCTGGGCTTATAGCATCCTGCTTTTCCAATAAGGGTTGTAGCTTAATAATAATAATAATAATAATAATAATAATAATAATAATAATAATAATAATAATAATAATAATAATGTTGGGGCCCCTGGGCTTATAGCATTCTGCTTTTCCAATTAGGGTTGTAGCTTAATAATAATAATAATAATAATAATAATAATAATAATAATAATAATAATAATAATAATAATAATAATAATAATAATAATGATAGAAATAATAATAATAATAATAATAATAATAATAATAATAATAATAATAATAATAATGTTGGGGCCCCTGGGCTTATAGCATCCTGCTTTTCCAACTAGGGTTATAGCTTACTGATAATAATAATAATAATAATAATAATAATAATAATAATAATAATAATAATAATAATAATAATAATAATAATAATAGGCCGTATGCGAAGAAGGTTTACAATTTTTATAGTGAATGAAAATAACAAAAAAAAAAAAAAATAAAAAAAGAATGTAGAATGTAAATGAATAAAAAAAAAGTACATTGGGACATAACTGTATACGATAATCAAACAAAAAATCCCTAGAAATCAGGAAAGAAATATTGAAAAGAGAAAAATTGCCAAAAATAAAGCTATAAAAGGGACTATCTCGATGAATCCGTATGAAATAGATATAAATGGGGCAATAATGTGAAAATAGATAATATAAGATTGATTCTATAAGTTTGCACCCTGGAGAGATTATAGAATAGTAGGAAGACTCTATCCAAAGAAAACAGAGTATTAACATCTTTAAACAGATCAGGAAAACAGTGAATGGGGGAGAAACAAACAAAAAAATCCCTAGAAATGGGGAAAAAAAGGGATATCGAAAAAAAGCAGAATTGCCAAAAATAAACTTATCAAAGGGATTATTATTATTATTATTATTATTATTATTATTATTATTATTATTGTTATTATTATTATTATTATTATTAGCTAAGCTACAACCCTAGTTGGAAAAGCAAGATGCTGTTTTTAGAATGATTTATTGTTAACTTATTCTCATCATTTATTTATTTCCTTATTTCCTTTCCTCACTGGGCTATTTTTCCCTATTGGAGCCCTTGGACTTATAGCATCTTGCTTTTCCAACTATGGTTGTAGCTTGGCTAGTAATAATAATAATAATAATAATAATAATAAGCCCAGGGGCTCCAACGGGGAAAAGTAGCCCAGTGAGGAAAGGAAGCAAGAAAAAATTAAAATATTTCAAGAACAGCAACAACACCAGAATAAATATTTCCTATATAAACTGTAAAAACTTTAACAAAACAAGAGAAAGAGAAACTAGATAAAATAGCATGCCCGAGTGTACCCTCAAGCAAGAGAACTCTAACCCAAGACAGTGAAAGACCATGGTACAGAGGCTATGGCACTACCCAAGACTAGAGGACAATGGTTTGATTTTGGAGTGTCCTTCTCCTAGAAGAGCTGCTTACCATAGCTAAAGTGTCTCTTCTACCCTTACCAAGGGGAAAGTAGCCATTGAACAATTACAGTGCAGTATTTAAATCCTTGGATAAAGAAGAATTGTTTGGTAATTTGTATTGTCAGGTGTAGGCTATGAGAACTGAGGAGAATATGAAAAGAATAAGCCAGACTATTCAGTGTATGATGTGTAGGCAAAGTGAACCGTGACCAGGGATAAAGATCCAATGTAGTACTGTCTGGCCAGTCAAAGGACCCCATAACTCTTGTGGTAGTATCTCAACGGGATGGCTGATGCCGAAAAGGGACTATCTTGAGGAATCCTTATGAAATAAATATAAATGGGGAAAAGATGAAAGGACTCGCTAAAGACATTTGAAGATGGTTTTTGAAAGAAATAGATGAAAAAATAGACGATTTTTACTTTCCCTCCGGTCATCTCAGCTGGCCTTAACGAAGCTGTGTCCTGAGACGGTTTGCACATCTGAAAGACAGCCAGGTCTTTTAATAGTCTGTCCTTTTTCAGCTCTCTCTCTCTCTCTCTCTCTCTCTCTCTCTCTCTCTCTCTCTCACGCAAGAAGTGCTCGTCCCGGACATTGGTACTGGGATAGCTAATCATGTGACTCCAAAAAACGATCTTTTGTGTATAGAATATTTGAATGTACAGTCTCTCCTTAGTAAGATATGTGAAATTGAATTAATGCTCTTGAACAGAAATATTGATGTATTATGTTTAACTGAGACTTGGTTAACCCCGAATGTTGTCGATTCACTCATTGAATTTCCTAATTATACAATATATAGATGTGACAAAGGAAGAGGTGGAGGTTGTTGTATTTATGTAAAAAATAATCTTTCTGTTAATATTTGTAATCTTAATGTTCAAAGAGTAGAGGGGGTAGAAGAGGTTTGGCTCTCTGTACAATCTCGTAAGCTACCTTCTGTTATCATTGGTTGCTTGTATAGACATCCGTATGCTTCAAATGATACTTTTAACCATATTTTGGAATGTCTGAGAATAGTTTCTCTAAAGAATAAATCAATTTATGTAATAGGTGATCTAAATGATGATTTGATGTTAGGTTCAGCAAAGATACATAATATCTTAAGAGTTACCAAATTAAATCAAATGATTAATAAACCTACTAGAGTTAGCCCCATCTCATCCACACTACTAGACGTGTTAATAACAAACAAGCAGGAAAGTGTCATTAAAATCGAGGTAAATCCAAGTATTGTAGCTGACCATGAACATATTTCATTTATAATAGATATTAAGAAGCCAAAGCGTAAACCAGTCACGGTAACCTCTAGGTGTTTAAAATATTATTCTGCAGATTTTTTGTGTAATACATTGCTAGACCAGAAAATAATTTTAGATACAATCATGCATACTGATGACACAGATATTCAAACAGGAATTTTCAATAAAGTATATAATAGTGCCTTAGATAAATGTGCCCCAATAACCACGAAGGAAATAAGGAGACCCAGTGCACCTTGGATAGACAATGATCTCAAAAACAGTATGATTGAAAGGGACAAAATGCAAGAAAGGCTTAAACAGAATAGAAATGATGAAAATCTTAACAATTCGTATAAGGAAATGAAAAAACTCATCAATTCGAAAATGCGTACTGCCAAAGCTTATTATAACAAAGACAAGATCAAGAAAAGTAAATCTCGCAAAGAAACATGGAAAATTATGAATAATATTGTATCTACTAAAACAAATAAAAAGATTGAATACGACAACCCAAAAGCTAGAGCAGATCAATTTAACCAATACTTTGCTAATGTAGGAAAAATAACTTATGATAAAACGCAGGAAATTCTACAAAAGTACGAAAATGAAGATATTACAAACACTCAAAATAACTTTGGCAATAATATAAGATTGTTTAGACCGCAACCAGTTACAGTAGAAACAATAATATTAACAGTTAAGAGTTTGAATAATAGTAATGCTTACGGAACGGATGGTATTCCTACTAGTTTTCTAAAAGATTCCCTTACAGTTATTGCATATTATATCACGGTTATCATAAATACATCGATTGTAACTGGGAAATATCCTGCTATTTGGAAACAACCCCTCGTAGACCCTCTTCACAAGAAAGGAGACAAGGACGACCCTGGTAATTATAGACCTGTTTCTATCCTTCCAGTAATATCGAAAGTAATAGAAAAGATTGTATGTAATCAGTTAGTGGAACATCTAGAAAAAAATGATTTGATTTCTAACACTCAGCATGGATTCCGTAAAGGTCTATCCACAGAAACAGTTTTGATGAAATTAACAGATGAAATTTATAAAAATATTGATAGAAAAAAAGTTTCCATATTAATTTTATGTGACCTATCAATGGCATTTGATAGTGTCAACCATGATGAATTGTGTAAATCTCTTAAGGAACATTACATTGATACGTTCTGGTTTCAGGATTACTTGAAGGATAGAAGTCAGGTAGTTAGATTAGGAGACGTAAATTCTTGCATTGAAAAGGTTGAATTTGGAGTCCCACAGGGATCTGTCCTAGGTCCAATTCTATTTTTAGTCTACGTTAATGACATGATTAAATACATAGAAAACTGCCTTCTAATTCAATATGCTGATGACACACAAGTTCTTTTGGCTGATCAAATAGAAAATTTAGATGGATTGATTAAAAGGGCTGAACTAATATTGCTCAAAATTAAGAAATATTTTCTAAGAAAAGGGCTATTATTAAATGCCACTAAAACACAGTGCATGTTTGTGGGTAGCTCACATGTATATTAGCAAAATTCCAGATGACATTATAATAAAATGCGATGGTGATGAAGTAAAGATAAGTCAACATGTAAAAAATCTAGGTCTACACATGGACAGGTACATGACATTCAGTAATCACATTGACGAGCTGAGTAGAAAAGTTAGTGGCATTCTAATGTATCTAAGTAGAGTAAAAGATTACTTTGATGATACTACTCGAGCTTTGATAGTGGAAAGTTTGGTCTTGAGTGTAATAAACTACTGTATTAAGATATGGGGGTCAACTAATGATATGCACATGGAAAAAGCTCAAAAAATCCAAAACTTTGCAGGTAGAGTAGCCGTTATTGGGGTAAAAAAACACGATCACATCACCCCAACCCTCCAGCAATTAAAGTGGATAAAATTAAAAGAAAAGTGCATGTACGATGTTTGTGTTTTTGTTTTTAAAAGTTTGAGAAAAGAATATCCCAACTGGCTATACACATTTCCTACAGTTGGTAATTGTAGGAATGCTTTAACCAGACAGAATGAAAATCTATATGTAGCCAGTTATCGAACGGATTTGGGTTCACGCTCAATGGCAATAAGGGGCCCAGCTTGCTGGAACAAACTACCTCTGGAAATAAGAAAATGTATAAATTTTAGTTCTGATTTATTTAAAAAGAAACTTAAGCAATATTTTTTCAATTTTACTTAAATGTATATATATATCCTAGATTTTTACAATCCAATTATTGTGATTTTTATGTAAATAATTTATATTGTTATGTAACAGAATAACCATTTTATAATGGAATAAAGGTTTTTGACTTTGACTTTGACTCTCTCTCTCTCTCTCTCTCTCTCTCTCTCTCTCTCTTTTGCGGAGAACGAAAATATTTTAACAGACCGTCCTTTTTCAGTTCTCTCTCTCTCTCTCTCTCTCTCTCTCTCTCTCTCTCCGTTGCGGAGAACGAATAATAAAATGCCATATTTCCAAAATATTAAAACCGACGGGAAGTGGAAATATTACGATTTTTCATCCATGATTTTCTTATCTTTCAGTTACTTTAATTTTTTGCAACAAACTGAGAAGCAAGTTAAGAATTTATTGGCCTTTTAAGTTTAACCAAAGCCTTTCATACTAATGAACATGAATTATTGAAAGGCTTTCAGGATAATGTAACCGCCAGACAGCGGAGTCTCTCGTGGAACTAAAAGCATTTTATGCTAATTCTTTCATTTGAGAAAATTCCCAGTTTATTCAAGAACCTCCTTATTTTTTCGCGAAAGATGAGTTGTCTTTTAAGTATACATTCATGGACACATAGTTTCACAAGACAAGATGCATACATACATATGTGAATATATATATATATATATATATGAATGTATGTATGTATGTATGTGTATATATATATATATATATGTGTGTATATATATATGCATATATATATATATCTATATATATATATATATATATACATATATATATATGTGTGTGTGTGTGTGTGAGAGAGAGAGAGAGAGAGAGAGAGAGAGAGAGAGAGAGTTCTACGACTGTTGGAACAACTGTAGAAATTCCAGTATCATCAACATCATCTTCTCCTTATCCACAACTCTTCAATTTTTTTCCCTTCCTAATTCTCTGTTTCATCTCCTGCTCCCGTCATTCCTGTACTCTGCCTGCTCCTAGCTTCATTCTTCGTCCAATGCCATCTGGGTCTCCTCCACTTCAAGATCTCAATAGCTTGCTGGTTTTTCTTCAGACAATTAACTGGAAACACTGGGAGAGCTACAATATCTTCCTTCATCGCTTATTGGTGTTGTCATTCAAAGAATGTCATCATATACTCATTGTATTTCATGGCATCAAGGGATGGAAAACTAGATGGATGATACCCGAGTAGCCTATCATTATTAAGTAAGATATTTGTACTGTAACAATCATGTAAGTACTACGTGTACTTTACACTGCGTACTTATATTATTATTAGTGCCAAGAATTCTTCTTGTCACACTCAGATGTATATATATATATATATATGTGTGTGTGTCTGTGTGTGTGTGTATAGGCTATATATATATATATATATACATCTCTCTCTCTCTCTCTCTCTCTCTCTCTCTATATATATATATATATATTATATATATATATATATATATATTCTCTCTCTCTCTCTCTCTCTCTCTCTGTATATATATATATATATATATATTCTCTCTCTCTCTCTCTCTCTCTCTCTCTCTCTGTATATATATATATATATATATATAGGAAAAGGGGATACAAATCTCATATTTCAGTATAGCGGTAGATTAAAAGCATTCTCGTGAGTGTGAGAATTTTGTAATGTTTCTTTAGATTTTATTCATTGAAATTTGTTCGTTTGTAGTGTAAATTATAGATTATAGTTATAATTATACTTTTAAATTATTATATATATTATATATACGCTTTACATAAGCATACTATAAATATATATGTAGTAATTAATGAAATTCGGCGCATACTGTTATTTCGGATTTTGAAAAATTTTGAAAGATTTTGAAAGATATTTACAGATAATTGAGCGTATTTTGAATTTGTATATGTAAAATCAATATAGAATTGTAATTTAAATATAGTTATATATAAATATAGTTCATTTTTCTTATTTTTTACATATAATAAATGAAAAACATTACAAAAACATTGTTTGTTTACACTAACGTATCAGCTGGAAAGAGGGTTGCCAGTTTGGCCTTTTTTCCGGCCCAAAAAAAAACCTCAAATTTGACGTTTTGTATTTAAATAGGTTGGCCTTTAGTAATATGAAAAAAGCCGGCCCTTAAATACTATATTTTTGACCTTTTTCTATTAATGGGTTGACCTTTTAAAGCCTCTGTTGATTAGAAATTGACCTTTTCTCATTTAGAAAACCTGGCAACCCTGGATGGAAAGTGAAGCGACTCGAAAATGTATTTGTGTCTCAACTCGAGTAAAAAGTTCTTTTTGACTTCAAATTGCAGGAATATATTTAGCAAAACTGGAATTTGGCCTATTGTAAGTTATTTTCAAGTGTTTTTGTGTGTGTGTGGGTTAACTGGGTGAGTTCTACCGGTAAAGCCTACCGGTAGATTACCTTCATGCATACCGGGACCTGTCCAAGATAATTTTAGCTTTTCTTATGTCATGTTTCGAATTTAATCGAATAAGGAGGCCTAAATGTCATAATATGTGCACTTTCTATGTAAAAGAGTTAAATATATACCGTATTTTCTAGCCAAATAGGCCTACGTGAACCATGTGTTTTTCCTGCTTGCTATCTTGGGTGCCTTTGTATATCAGCGGCCAGTTCCTATTGCTTCCATGAAAAAATAGGGTATTATTGTACTGTATTACAAGGTAATGTAACCTATGGGAAAAACTATTTTTTTCTATAGAAAACATTCGGCTCTCTTTGAAAATGACATTCGTTCCTGTTTCAAATGAATGGTTTCAGAAATATATATATATATATATATATATATGTATATATATATATATATATATATCAATATATAACGATAATGGGGAACCCCCAGTGGGAACTCGGGGTTTTGGGTGGGGAAACGGTATATAATGGTAAAACAAGCCTTTTCTTCTCTGTAATATAGTAAAGCTTTACCAACAGGGCCACTAACACTCCTCTGCGACCCCCCTTAGACTGCCGTATTCTGAGTCGGCCGTCATTGTACATATAGGTGGCCGCTATCATGCATACACCCCAAAATCCTGTTTCCCACATGTCACTCATAATTGTCTTTACAAAAGGGGGTCCAAATACTCATGCACGTTTGGTATGCCCCATTAATCAAGGTCAGAAATGCATAATAGCGGCCTCCTATATGTACGATGATGGCCGACTTAGAATACGGCAGTCTTTATGGGGGGTCGCAGAGGAGTGTAGGCGCCCCCGTTAGGTAAGTAGGTAAGGACACGGCTTGTTATTAGGTTAGGGGTTTAAAGTTTAGGTTAGTTGATGTCTGTTTTTTTTATGGAAGCAGGAAGACCTGGCCGCTGATATATAAAGGCTCCCAAGATAGCAAGCAAGAAAAATGGAGCCTTTGTAGAATAGCGGCCAGGTCTTCCCGCAGCTGCAGAAAATGGGAAATTCTTCCCATTATCAGGGTGTATGTATGATAGCGGCCACCTGCATATATGATTATGGCTAACTTAGAATACGGCAGTGTAAGGGGTGTTGCAGGGGGCGTTAACCGTGTAAGGGGTGTTGCAGGGGGCGTTAGCTCCCCCAATCGTTAGGTAAGTAAGTAAGAACACAGCCGTTAGGTTAGGGGGGAAAGTTGAGGTTAGTTGATGTTCAATTTTAATCCACAAGGGAGGAACTGGCCGCTTGCATATAAAGGCTCCCCTTTCTAACTGTTTGTATAAAAGAACACTACCTAACTCGTATGGCCCCACCTAACCTTGCCTATAAGCTGTGTCTATACCTAACGAGGGTCTTAACAGCCCCCTGTCACCCCCCCGTATATTGCTGTATTCTTATTCTTAAACCTAACAACGGATCTAACGCCTACCTGCGACCCTCCTTACACTGCCCTATTCTTATTCGGCCGTCATCTTACATATATGTGGCCGCGTTCACTCATACGCCCAACCTTATTCTTAATCGGCCGTTATTATACATGCGTGCGGCCACGATCACTCATACACCCAACCCTATTCCGAATCGGCCGTCATTATACATGCGTGCGGCCACGATCACTCATACACCCAACCCTATTCCGAATCGGCCGTCATTATACATGCGTGCGGCCACGATCACTCATACACCCAACCCTATTCCGAATCGGCCGTCATTATACATGCGTGCGGCCACGATCACTCATACACCCAACCCTATTCCGAATCGGCCGTCATTATACATGCGTGCGGCCACGATCACTCATACAGCCAACCCTATTCCTAATCGGCCGTTATTATATATACATGTGTCTACGATCACACAACCAGAAACGGAGAGGGCTGTACTTACATTGGTTCAGGTTCAGCTCCCGGGATCGCCCATTTTCCGTCATACTTTAGCCACATATCACCAATACGACATTTTGGACAAATGCCGGAAAAAGGCCTTAAGAGTCCCATTTTATATAAATACGTTGTAAATTCATCAGTTTTTGTATAACTCACAATCCTAACGATACTAGGATCGACTGAATTGAAAAATGATTCACAGGTATCTTCGCAGTGATTAGTTGCCATCTTTGCGCCTCGTAGGTAAAGACTGAGCATCTCCAACCCTTGATGGATGCTCCCAATATCCTGTTTGAATTTTTGGAAATATGGGATTCTGATTGGATAAAAATAATCCCTCCGGCAATTTTTCAGGTCAAGTAGGGTCCGATTGGGTCATTTCAATTTGCCGTGACCGCTGATTAGTATAGTATTCCGCCGCTAAGGCGCTGTTGAATGGATCAAAACGTCATCTACAGGGAATTCTAGAGACTATGGGAGCGAGAAACTGCGTGGCAAGGTACAGAGCTCATTCGACTTATCATTGTATATCGATCTAGAAGTACTTACCTGGGATATTTATAACATTCTGAATAATGTTTATTCCATACAAGTTTCTGATAAAGCTTAAAATAAGGTGGCCGTTATCATACATACTGGTGGCCGCTATCATACATACATCCATCCCAAGATTTGTTAAAGGCCACAGAAGCTAAGAAACCCAACTAACCTAACGTAGTGGTTCACAGGTCACCCCCCTGTGCCGGGTGCCAAGCCTCTCGGACCCTCCTTCCCAAGTCACAAACTGAAAGTACTGTAATACCAAATAAATTCTTCCATTATGATAAAGTAAATCACAAATAATTCCTTAACTTCTGATTGACACCGATGTCTCTTTTTTTTGTTTTGGCAATGTTTACTGAAGCGTTGCAGTTGAAAATCTGCAAATAGAAAATTTGGGAGTAATTTGTATTTTCTCTAGCATACAAACCTGTAGCTCTTTAATCACACTGGCTTGTCAGCACCAACCCCTTAAGTTCTGTGCGGATTATATAAAAAGTGACGGTTAATCACCAGTACTGGTGGGAATGGTGGGTAAACACACCCCCACTAACCCCGCTAACTAGTGGTGGTTAGTTGAACCTAGTATAACCTTCAGTTTCGACTAATTTTCAACTCCGCCAAAATAATAATGCTGTATTAAAGAGCTACAAGTTTGTATGCTAAGGAAAATACAAATTACTCCCAAATTTATATTCTTTAGGCATAACAAGTTATATCGGCAGCAATGACCTTTGATGACAGGTTGCCAGAAAACTCCAAATCAATTAATCAATCTTACTCGCTCTACCTTCAGATAGCCAGTTGGAATTCAGCTGATTTTTTTTTACAATTTGCAGTATTATTCTTTAGCTATGGTAAGCAGCTCTTCTAGGAGAAGGATACTCCAAAGTCAAACCATTGTTCTCTAGTCTTGGGTAGTGCCATAGCCTCTGTACCATGGTCTTCCACTGTCTTGGGTTAGAGTTCTCTTGCTTGAGGGTACACTCGGGCACACTATTTTATCTAATTTCTCTTCCTCTTGTTTTGTTAAAGTTTTTATAGTTTGTATAAGAGATATTTATTTTTTTGTTGTTAAAATTTTTTTTTCTTATTTCATTACCTCACTGGGCTATTTTCCCTGTTGGGGCCCCTGGGCTTATAGCATCCTGCTTTTCCAACTAGGGTTGTAGCTTAGCAATTGATAATAATATTAGAATACTGTAATATTACTAATTATTTCCCAAGTGTTTGGGAAGTTTCCTACTATACAGTTACTGTACATAGTTTTTGTTGGCCACTACATAAATGTACATTCAGTGATCTTTGAATTTTACATGGAACTTTGTTGATTGTCATTCTTTTCTTTTTCAGGATAGAGAGTTGACTCTAGCAGTGAAAAAAGAGGCTGAGGAGTACTGGAAAAAGAAATATGCTGAAGAAAAGGAATTTTTTGCTGGGTAATTACAAAGTATTTGCACATTATTCACTATCAAATTGTTGGGCATAATGTTAAGAATTTCTTGTTCCAACACTGGAAACGAACTTTACACCTTTACATAGGATTATCATTTTGGCAATAGATGAAACCAGTTAAAGTTATGCGAGGTGTAACTACCCTCCACTAGTTACCGGACGGGGTTAGCGGGAGTAGACCAACCACCTCACTCACACAAGCTGTAGTAAACAGACGTCACATTTTATTTCGGCTCGGTAGCGTAAAGACATAGTCTTTCTCTCCCGTCAATACCTTTTAACCTGTTTACAATTAAAAGCAACTGGCTTAAGAATTTATGAAGTTGTTTGTTCCAGCGCACCATACATACCCTTCGCTCTATACGCAAGAGTATTTATTTCAGTGAAACTACCCGATGAAGATTTTACTACATGTAGGTACCCTCCACTAGCAACTAACTGTGACTTTTTAATTCAGCTTGGTAGACTGCAGACGTCTTACTCGCCCATTAATAAACCAAAATAATATTTCCTAACTGGCTTAAAGCTAAAACTTTCCTTATCTTCCCTTTTCAGGTATAAGTGTCTGTAAGGGTCTAAACGCTGGTTCAGCACCTTCATGTCGGCGAAGGAAACTGATCCTCACAGTCTCTGTCCTGCTTGCAGATGTCACCTTTACATTCAGGAGTCTCCTTGTGCTGAGTGTAGAGAGTGGTCCCCTCCCAGTGATCAAGATTTGGTAGGCGCCGGAAGAAGGCGGCGAATAGAGATTCTTCCTCTTCGAGGTCAATCTCGAAAGGAAAGAAATCTCGCCGACTTTTTCCGTCAGCTCAATCTCACCATTCTGAATGCTTGATTGGCTTCCCCTGGGAGTCGGTCGAGTACAAACAGCCCTCGGGTAACTCCAGGCAACCTTGCATGTCGGGGCCCTCTGTTGCCTCTCCTAGAGAGGCACTGCCGGACACCGCCGCAGAGGAGTCTCTCAGACGACACAGTTCTTTTATTTTTTGTGGCCTTCCTTAGGGCTGCCGGGTCCTTCGTCTGTGGAAAATCCACAAATCTTACTATCAAGCGTACTTGCACACTCAGGCTCAGAGTCTTCCTTTCCCGCTCGCCCCCATGTTCACCCTGCTCAGGCATGTGTGCATGAGCAGCTGAGGACACGCACTCCTTGGAGTGACTTGTCTAGCTTTGGCTCCGTTCAAAAGGCAGTTCACAAAGGTGATCCATCTGGCTGAGTTTGCTCGACTGGAAGAGGAGCGAAGTAAGCAGCCCGTAGGTCCGCTTCCAGTTGTTGGGCAGTCTATCATTCCGAGGGAAGACAACCCTCCATCAACTCCTGTTCATCAATCTCCTCATCCGCGAGGTGATGCACTGTCAAGAGTGAAAGGGGTTGATTGTCTCTCTCCTCTCATCCGCAGGAGAAGTCTTCTCCTGAGTTTTCTCCCCTTTGGGTGCTCCACCGAAGGGTGTTAGATTCTTCTTTGTTCAGCGCCAGTTCATCGGGACAGCTATTTGGAGCTGGGTGACAAGGATGGGAGACGGTTAGCATCTTTTCTTCCTCCTCACCATTGTACAAGCACAGTGGATTGCTTTGCGCTATGATAGGCTGGACGCCTAAGACTTCCACCTTGCAAGTGGTAGGATCTACCTCACTACTGGCTCCCAAGCTCCCTGTCCTCCCTCGCTTTTCGTGAGCGCACACTGAAAAGAGTGCATAAGCCAGCACACACTACCAGCCTTCGTCTCACCATTACGCACAAGAAGAGTTCTCCTTACCAATTAGGATTGATCAAGTTGCATATGCTGTCAGTCCACGCACTACCAGTGTACACAGGTAGCGTTTTCTTTACCTGAGTAGGCAGGAAAGGCCCATTAGTCTGAACAGGTTAGCAGTTCTTGTCGGCACAGAAAGCAGGAGCGAGAATTCGATCACGAAAAGAGGACCTCTTAGTAGCCTCTTCCTTTCTAAGGCACACCACCTAAGCCTTGGAAACAGGTGTGGGGAGCACTTCCGGGAACCTTGTTTACGAAAGATACTGTGTGGTTCAAAGACCTAGTGCAGGCTGTGAGACAAGTGGTTAGAGTTCCAGCCAATCCCCCACCTAAAGTTCCTTCTCCAGGGATTCCCAGCATCCCATTGGAATTTTCCAAGGGAATGACTCCCCTGTGAACCGTGGGCGACCTAGCCTAGCTAGTCAGCCTCCAACTCTCACAACTCCCAGGTCTTCGAGATATGAGGATAAATTGAAGGCCAAGGATCCGAACAGGCAAGATCCTACATGGGAGAGACTTGGCATGAACCCGATAGTGACTAAGAAAAGGAAAAGAGACCGAAAAGCTATCACTCCCCCACCAAGGGATATGATCCATCCACAGACGAGTAGGGGATCCAGGTCTCATAGAGAGATCTCGATGGAGAACTATAGCCTCTCGCCTAAAGAATTGTGGCAAACAAAACCTCCTGCTTTGGTGATGGAGATTCCTCCTTTTCCTGACACCTCCAAAGATGCAGGACTAGCAGAAGCAGCAAAAAAGAACAGTTCCTCTCCGCTAGACGAATTCGATATTTGTCCCAGAGAGAGGAAGGACACAAAGACTTTACCCAAGAAATGGCGTTCTATGGATGAACGTCAGTCGCGAGGGGAATGCCTGCTTGGTCCTTTCCTCTCCCGTAAGATCGGAGCATGTGAACTACCTCCCAGAGCCCCATTCTTCATCGAGAAGGAATTAAGATGACGACCGCTACCCCCTCCTGGCTGCTATGGGTGCTATCTCGGAAGAGGAAGAACCATTTCATGACGTGTTGGAACATTTAGATGTAGAGCTGCCAGCTTCTGCCAGCCCCAAAATTTCTTCCCTGGAGCAGAAAGATGCCGATCAAATTTTCCTGTAGGTACTTTTATGCATCAGAAAGGTCAACAACCTGGGAGAACTGGACCAGATCCTGGCTGAAGGTAAGGACACAGTACTGGATCAATTTTCGGACACTTCAAAACCCTCCAGAACTGTGGTAGCTTTGCCCTGGTCAAAGGGGGTGAAGGCAGCAAAGAAAAGATCATATGCACAGGTTGCAGGCACGTCACAGTGTCTGAGAGTGGTGGACGCCTTTTGATTACTTACTTCCTCCACCATATGTATGTCAGAGGAAGTACTGTAGTATGAAGTTATAAAAGACAATCCTTTTCCCCTCCCTTTCGATCCAGTCATTGTGTTGTTGACCCAAGGCTCTTCTCTGGCCAAACTGGCGACCTGGGTAGCTAAGTGCTCTTTGCAGTTCTTTTCACAGATGGACTATTTTTGGGCACTGTTGGGTACTTCTTTAAGAACAAGGACTTGCGGCAATGGCAAAGTGATGTTCGTTTACTACTGCTTGTGTGAGCATGGTGGTTGGTCCATCCCTACTACCCCTCTCCGCTAATTAGCGGAGGGTAGTTACGCCTCGCAAAAATTTAACTGCTGGTTTCAGCTATTGACGAAATAATACTCTATAAAAAGCTCCAGTTTTGTATAATTAGAAAAAATACGAATTATTCCAACTTTCTCACATTTTATGATTAAACCATCTGCTATTTCTCATCTTATCACTTTTTTTTGCTGTTTTTCAGGGCATTGTTGATACTTGAAGATTTTCGGATAACTTTTGGCCGATTTTTACTGCACAAGTGCAGTTATGTAGTTTCTTGCCCTTGAAATATTTCACATCATTTCTAAATATGATACTACAATATTGCTATTAAGAGCTCGATTTATAGTTTCTACTCTTGAAACATTTATGACTTTTAAGATTATTAAATTTAGGGACAAGCTTGTGGTTTTGCTCTTTATACAGTTTAGAAGTTCTATTATTCTAATATTTTTGTGTAGATGTTATATAGAGCGTGATGATTATATAACATTTTATTTGTTCCGTAACCGAAATACAAACCACGCTATTTACATAGTGTTTCCTTTCGGCACCCTATGTAAATAGCTAAGGTTTGTATGGTTAGGAAAAATACAAATTATCTTCGAATTTGTAATTTTTTTTTGCAAAGAAACCAGAAATAACGTATAATTTCTTTTCCAGGGATTCCAAGGCAGCTAAGAAATATGTATTGGCAATGTTTCCATATCCTTCTGGGAAACTACACATGGGACATGTCAGAGTGTATACCATTAGCGATTCCATGGCCAGATTTTACCGACTGCGTGGGTTTAAGGTGAGTGATGGATTTGGTCCAGTGTTTTATTCTGTTTTAAGAGTATAACAAGTTTGCATTTAACCCTTTTACCCCCAGGCTATTAGGAACTTTCCAACCCTTAACCCCAAGGGGTTATTTTTTTTTCAAGCACATTTTGCAGAATATTTTTTTTTAAATTGCTCTAACAGCCTTAATTTTCATCATAGAGAGGTCAGGTTGGTCTCATTCTCTTGGAAAATGCCTGAAGTTTCTCAAAAAATTATAAAAAATATGCCAAAAAAAATTTAAATACCAGTTTTTTGCAAGGACGCACTGGTACGTCCATGGGGGTAAAGGGATGAGTTTTGTGAAACTTACCAGTACGTCCTTTGGGGGTAAGAGGGTTAACCTTTAATCAGAAAGAAATATGTTTTTTTTTTTCACACAAATCTCATCAGTTTATGTCTGCCTTGGGCAATCAGCACTCCAGCAGACATTTGTAGTGAACGACACCTCATAGTAACGGGGTATTTTGAGGAGGGAGAAGTCTAATTGGAAAGGGATCTCTGGTAGTGGTATCACTCGCCCCAGTTTTAATACCGACACCCTGTAGGGGTGAGCGAGCTGGATATATTCCTAGCATTCCATGCAACTTTTTTCTCTGGTATATTTAGGAGTATTTATACCTTTGAAATGGTGCTTTAAGGAGCATTTCACTGGGCGACACAGGTTCCTTGCCCAGGAATAGATTTTTCCTTCGTCAAAATCCCTTTTTTGGTAGGTGTGTTTGCTTGCAGGAAACACCAATTATTTAAATAACACTTCCTTTTTGTGATACAGATTTTCTACCCTTAAAGATATTACAATTCAAGAGTTATGGGCGTCCTTTAACTGGCCAGACAGTACTACATTGGATCCTTCTCTCTGGTTAAGGTTCATTATCCCTTTGCCTACATATACACCGAATAGCCTGGCATATTCTTACATATTCTCTTTTGTCCTCATACACCTGACAACAATGAGATTACCAAACAATTCTTCTTCACCCAAGGGGTTAACTACCCCACTGTAATTGTTCAGTGGCCACTTTCCTCTTGGTAAGGGTAGAAGAGACTTTAGCTATGGTAAGCAGCTCTTCTAGGAGAAGGACACTACAAAATCAAACCATTGTTCTCTAAGTCTTGTATAGTGCCATAGCCTCTACCATGGTCTTCCACTGTCTTGGTTTAGAGTTCTCTTGCTTGAGGGTACACTCGGGCACACTATTCTATCTTCTTTCTCCTCCTCTTATTTTGTTAAAGTTTTCATAGTTTATATTGGCGATATTTATTTTGATGTCGTTACTCTTATATTTTATTTTTCCTGGTCACCTTTCCTCACTGGGCTATATTCCCTGTTGGAACCCCTGGGCTTATAGCATCCTGCTTTTCCAACTAGGGTTGTAGCTTAGCAATTAAAAACAATAATAATAATAATGAACTTCTGAATTCTATCCTTGTTGGTAAACAAAAGTTTTGTTTTTAATTTCTAACCTATGTTTGTAATTCCAAACTTCAGTATATCATTCATGTTTTTATAATTTTTATTTTTAATTTCTTGCACTTTCTTTTATTTCACTATATGTGGATGAATATATTAACCCCTTCACCCCCAGGTTATTTGGAACTTTCCAACCCTTAACTCTCAGGCATTTTTTTTTTTTTTTCAAGCACATTTTGCAATATATATTTTTTAAATTGCTCTAACAGCCTTAATTTTCTTCATAGAGAGGTCAGGTTGGTCTCATTCTCTTGGAAAATGCCTGAAGTTTCTCATAAAGTTATCAAAGTATGCAAAAAAAATGTATATAGCAGTTTTTTGCAAGGTGGTACCGGTACGTCCATGGGAGTAAAGGGATTTGTTTTGTGAAACATACCAGTACGTCCATTGGGGGTAAAAGGGTTAAGTGCTTTCAGCATTGTTAGGCTTAATGATAATGGTAATACACCTGCTTTCAGTGTATACACTATTCATTGAAAATTAATACTTAGCAAATTTGATATTCTTTTATTGAATTTTGTGTGGGTGCCGCAAGGTGAGATTGTACTACTCTGCTTAATCTAATCACTCTAAGTTCTCTTATTTTTGTAGAAAATAGTATGATCCCTAAAATACATTAAATATTTAAATTTCAAGCTATTGAATTTACTTCATTTATTAGTGTTTTTCTTGTTGTAAACCGAGTTAAAACCTTAGATGAAGAAGTAGAATTCCTAGGACCCCATTAAAGAAAGCAGCCTAGTAGTATGAGAAGCAAAAAAGTAAAGAATAAATTACAAGATTACAAGATTAATTTTCTCTTACGTCTTACTACACAGTATTCTAGAAGTTTTATTCCAGCTGTTACCAAGTTGTGGAATTATCTTTCTAATCAGGTATTTGAATCAGTAGAACTTCAAAAGTTCAAAGTTGGAGCAAATGTTTTTATGTTGACCATTCTGACATGAGTCTTTTTATAGTTCATATATGACATATCTGTTTTTGACATTGTTAATAGTTTATATATGACATATCTGTTTTTGACGTTGTTAATAGCTTATATAGGACATATGTATTTTGATGTTGTTACTGTTTTTAGAAAAATTTATTGTTAATTTGTTCTCATCAATTATTTATTTCTTTATTTCCTTTCCTCACTGGGTTAATTTTCCCTATTGGAGCCCTTGGGCTTATAGCATCTTGCTTTTCCAATTAGGGTTGTAGCATGGCTAGTAATAATAATAATAATAATAATTCTCTGTTTACTGTTTTTAGATTTAGTAATTTGTTCTCATCATTTATTTATTTCCTTATTTCCTTTCCTCACTGGGCTATTTTTCCCTATTGGAGCCCTTGGGCTTATAGCATCTTGCTTTTCCAACTAGGGTTGTAGCCTGTCTAGTAATAATAATGATAGTAATAATAATAATAATTCTCTGTTTACTGTTTTTAGATTTAGTAATTTGTTCTCATCATTTATTATTTCCTTTCCTCACTGGACTATTTTTCCCTATCGGAGCCCTTGGGCTTATAGCATCTTGCTTTTCCAACTAGGGTTGTAGCCTGGCTTGTAATAATAATAATAGTAGGTGGAGTTAAATACTATGGCTGCATCGGCAGAATTCAATTTCTTGTCCAATTTCTCGGTTCTTCTGAATGTAGCAATCGTGAAAAAAGAATTGTCCGAAGAATCGAGAAATTGGACAAGAAATTGAATTCTGGCGATGCAGCCATAGTATTTAACTCGACCTGTTTGAAGGAGGGTCTCCTACCAAGAAATAATAATAGTGATAATAATTCTCCATTTGTTGTTTTTAGATTTGGTATACTGTATACCGAGATATCTATCACTTTTCGTTTACGTTCTTTCAGGTCATTCATCCAATGGGTTGGGATGCGTTTGGACTCCCAGCCGAAAATGCCGCCATAGAAAACAACACGATGCCAGACGAATGGACGTATACTAATATATCTCAGATGAAAGCTCAGCTCCTCGACCTCGGCTGCAAGTTTGACTGGGATTGCGAGTTTGCCACCTGTGATCCTAGTTATTACAAGTGGACCCAGTACATTTTCCTGCTCCTATACAAAGCGGGATTGGCGTATCAACAAGAGGTTGGTTTTACAAGAAGTCTTTTTTAACCCTTTTACCCCCAGGCTATTTGGAAATTTCCAACCCTTAACCCCCAGGGTATTATTTTTTTCCCAGCACATTTTGCAGTATATATTTTTTAAATTGCTCAAACAGCCTTAATTTTTGTCATAGAGAGGTCAGGTTGGTCTCATTTTCTTGGAAAATGCCTGAATTTTCTCAAAAAATTATCAAAAATATGAAAAAAATTTTATATCATTTTTTTGCAAGGATGTACCGGTACGTCTATGGGGGTAAAGGGATGGCTTTTGTGAAACGTACCAGTACGTCCTTTGGGGGTAAAAGGGTTAACTAATTTTGTAGCCTTTGATTTTCAGTTGAATCAGTAGTTTTTTTGCACTTATTTTATATATGAAAAAAATAGTTTTTCCATAAAATATATTTGCTATATGTGTTCTTTATGACTAGAGTAATAGCATTGCTATCATTTGAAATTCATTCAACCCTTTTAAAACAGTGATATGTTGATCTCCTGAATTATTAGAGTTCTCTTGCTTGAGGGTACACTTGTGCACACTTTTCTATCTAGTTTCTCTTCCTCTTGTTTTGTTAAAGTTTTTATAGTTTAGAGAAAATATTTTAATATTGTTACTATTCTTAAGATATTTTATTTTTTCTTATTTCCTTTCTTCACTGGGCTATTTTCCCTGTTGGGGCCCCCTAGGCTTATAGCATCCTGCTTTTCCAACTAGAGTTGTAGCTTAGCATTTAATAGTAATAATGATAATAATAATAATAATAACAACAACAACATTTAGGGTACTCTAAATCTTGTCAATTAAACTTTTGTATAAACTGTAATGTTGATCTAGAGTTGTAAAAGGCCAGGACACCCACAAAAAGAGGGACAACCCTCCCATGATAAATAATGTCTCTGGACGGCACCTCTAGGGGTATTTGAGTCATTTCCCTGTGTTGTTCAGTCTTCTGTCTATTCTATCTACCATGGCACTTCCCCTAGTTTAGGAAGGTAGCTGACATAAAATAAAGGAACATAAGGGATTTTTCTTCTCACCGTTCCCTTTTGCCTAACGAGGGACTCGGCTGAGTTTGGTTGGTACTGCTACGTTTAAAACGCTTCCAGAAGACTCAAATTACAGTCAGACCAATGCTTAGAACGTATCTTTAACGTTTAAAACGCTTCCAGAAGACTCAAATTACAGTCAGACCAGTGCTTAAAATGTATCTTTAACGTTTAAAACGCTTCCAGAAGACTCAAATTACCGACAGGTCATTGCTCTAAATGTATATTTAGCCTTTAAAACGATACATGTTTGCAAACGTTATAAACTATATCCGCTTGTCTGCAAATATACAGCAGTCAATGTTTAAAATCAAATAAATGTTTGCGATTGTTTGAAACTATATGCGCGTCAGCCCATCCTTCCCCATTTTCCACCACAATGAAGCCTCATATGCTGGCTCCCCTATTGCCGCTACCTCAGCGGTCATCAAGGTGACCCGAGGTAGCAGCATTGCCTATCGGAACTGCCTCACAATAGCTCGCCATTTATTTCCTGCACGCTCTTTTGCCTCTCTTACATCTACCCTCGTGTCACCTAGGGCTTTCTTCACTCCACCCATCCACCCAAATCTTGGCCTTCCTCTTGCACTTCCTCCATCAACTTTTGCATTCATCACTTTCTTCAGCAGATGGCCATTTTCCATCGTCTCTACATGGCCAAACCACTCCAACACATTCATATCCATGGTTGCTGTTAATTCATTTCTTACACGTGTTTTCACCCTCACCTTTCAGTTCCTAACCCTATTCAATTGAGATATACCAGCCATACTTCTCAGACACTTCATATCGAACTCATTCAGTTTCTATCTCGCCTTCACTTTCATTCCCCTCAACTCCGATCCTTACATTATAGTGGACACAATCACTTTCTCATAGAGAACTCTCTCTACATTTATCCCTAACTCTCTATTCTTTACCACTCCCTTCACTACCCCCAACACTTTACATCGTTCATTCACTGTCTGCAACAACAGAACCCAATTACTGAAATTGGTCAATTGATTTACTTCCTCAAGTAATTCTCCATTCAACAGATAGATTTGTTCTTTTGCGAAATGTGAAAGTTGGAAGAAGGTATAATTAAAATAAGTTGTGCAGCTAGGTACGAGGAGACTATAAGGTATGTATGTAAAGGGAAGGGTAGAATGTAATGCAGCATGAAACGAGTAAGGTCAAAGAATATTTGGTAAGGTCCACTGTAAATGATACACCTAAACAGGGAAGAGTTTCTAGGTAGTTTTAAAGTTACTATTATTTTGGAAAAATTATATTTGAGAGACTATGCACGGTTGATTGTTATAAAACTGTTTTTACAAGATCTGTTATACATGTGGAAGATTTAAGTTCCAAGATGGTAAACTGTGTAGGAATGCCAAGAGGGAACTGACACTTGAAAGAAATTAAACTTGTCATTATCATGAACGCTCCTGCTGAATATTAATTTAGCGTCCTATGGTGCCTTGCTTGACCGCGGAGGTAGCAGCAGTCGGGGATTCAGCGTCCTGAAGCTTCATCTGTGGTGGATAACGGGGGAGGGTGGGCTGTGGCACCCTAGCAGTACCATCCAAACTCGGTTGAGTCCCTTGTTACCCTTGTTAGGCTGGGAGGAGCATAGAGAGGAAAGGTCCCCTTTTTTCATTTGTTTGATGTCGGCTACCGCCCAAAATTGGGGGAGGTGCCTTGGTATATAGATAGATAGCATACATAATTATTTTTCCTATCTTTTTAAGGCCTTGGTGAACTGGGATCCAGTAGACCAGACAGTTTTAGCCCACGAACAAGTAGACGAAAATGGCCGATCTTGGAGATCTGGAGCTCTTGTGGAAAAGAAGTACCTGACACAGTGGTTTATTAAAACTACAAGGTAAAGTATGATCTTCTGTTGAAAAAAGTTGTAGAGACTTTTTCACTGCTAACACACAGGTGTCTTTATAGAAATTACAAGGTACAGTAAATAAGAATGTAGACCACTGACTACTCTAAACACTACAGCATTATATTACTATTGTATTCATTCTAGTTTTGGCAAGTAAAGCATTTGTATTTCCTTTTCATTTTTATATATACTTTATGCTGAAAGGATACGATAATTATGATGTTTTTTTGTAAATTTTGTTAATTTTACTTTGTAATTCCCAAAACTTTTATTTCATATACTGCACTATTTAAGGAATAATATTCCTCAGTCTAATGTGGAAGATCATTTTCATTATATTGTTTACTAAATAATATGATCGCTTCAGTGATAAGGTCATCAGACTAAAGTTTTTTTTGAAATGTAATTACCTATTCTTAAAATATTTTATTTTTCCTTTTTTCCTTTCCTCACTGGGCTATTTTCCCTGTTGGGGCCCCTAGGCTTATAGCATCCTGCTTTTCCAATTAGGGTTGTAGCTTAGCAATTAATAATGATAATAATAACTATTCTATGCAGTTCCTTCCCTCACTGGGCTATTTTCCCTGTTGGGGCCCCTAGGCTTATAGCAGCCTGCTTTTCCAATTAGGGTTGTAGCTTAGCAATTAATAATGATAATAATAATAACTATTCTATGCAGTTCCTTCCCTCACTGGGCTATTTTCCCTGTTGGGGCCCCTAGGCTTATAGCAGCCTGCTTTTCCAATTAGGGTTGTAGCTTAGCAATTAATAATAATAATAATACCTATTCTATGCAGCAAGGTAAGAAGTGCAGTAGTATCTCAAATTTTCAAGTCATTGATAAACCAATTTCTATTTCAGATTTTCAAAATCCCTTTGGGATGGTTTGTCAGATCCTATTTTGGAATACTGGCAGGATATCCCCAAGATTCAAAAACACTGGATCGGCACGTGCGATGGCTACCGAGTGGAGATGCGTTTGGGTCATAATAAAGATGAACAAGTAAATGACAAACTTCGTTTGTGGATGAGCCATCCCGAATATATACATGGTGTCAGCTTCTTAGGAATAAAGTCAGACCATAGACTTAAAGATAAATATTCAGGCCAGCAGGTGAATAAGTATCTAGTTCTGAATGTGAAAGCTCTGTGTCCTATTACGAAGAGATTAATACCTATAATAGTGTCTGATGAGCTGCCATTCACTAACGAGTTGGAATTTTATATAGGTATTCCCTCGCTGAGGGAGTTTGACCGTAACTTAGCAAGAACTTGTGGCTTCGATGTAACTAACATTATTGAAAAGGATTCTTTGAAAAACTCGGGAAACTTAGATGGCTTGTCTCATGAGGCAGCAAGAGAAAAGGTTGTGCGAGAATTATTAGAGTTGAATGCTGGTGGGTACCAAACAAGTGCTAAACTGCATGACTGGTTGGTATCAAGACAACGTTATTGGGGTACTCCAATTCCCATGATTCTCTGTTCGTCCTGTGGAACTGTTCCGGTTCCATTTGAAGATCTTCCTGTGAAACTCCCAAAGATTTCCAAGTTCCTTGAAAAAGGTGCATCGCCTCTAAAGGATAACGAAGAGTGGAGGTCCTGTCAATGCCCAAAGTAAGTTCTCTCTGGATAGCAGTACTAGAACGGTGTTTACATAAGTTCAGTTGATTTTTTAAATATGTCTGATAAAGATTAATTAGATTTCATAGTATGTTTTTAATTTGGTAGCAGATGGAAAGCCTTAACATGTCTTTTGTTTTCTTTGAAGGTCATTTGCAGATTTATTTTGATTTCATTAATAATAATGTGGTTTGTCTCTCTTGGATATAAATAGCTATAAAACTTTGTAAATTTCAAAGAGGCATGATTATTGAAACTAGTTAGACCACCTTCGCTAGTTAAAGTAAGAAATTATATTAACTGTTTTACCCCCAAGGTATTTGGAACTTTCCAACCCTTAACCCCCCAGTCGTTTTTCCTTTTCAAGTACGTTTTGCAATATATTTTTAGATTGTGCTGACAGCCTTAATTTTCATCATGGAGAGGTAAGGTTGGTCTCATTATTTTGGAAAATGCCTGAAGTTTTTCATAAAGTTATAAAAAATATGCAAAAAAAAATGCTAATAGCAGTTTTTTGCAAGGACGTACCGGTACGTCCATGGGGGTTAAGGGATGAGTTTTGTGGAACGTACCAGTACGTCCATTGGGGGTAGAAGGGTTAATTGTTGCAAAAGGAATGACTGCTTTGTTTTATGCCTTTTTCTTATCTTAGGTAATCCCCTTTGACCTATTTAATCATATTATTTGACAACCTTACTCCTGTCTTAACCTATTCATTCAAGATCAAACCATTATTGCAAAAGGATTTAAAACTATACCTTCTATTGTTATTGTATCCCCAGATAATAGTAATAATATGCACACTGAGTAGCAACTTTGATCTTAAACCTACGATTTGCGGCTTGGTTGAGGAGGGATGTTTAACTTGAAGGCCTCAGGTTTGTATAGCTAAAAAAAAATACAAATTATCTATAGATATATGTGATTTGTTCCTACTCAAATTGGAGAAAAGTTGATTTAAAAGTTCAAGATAGAGATGACTGGCAAAATCTAACGAAGACCCTTTTCGTCAATAAGCGTAGGAGATGATGATGAGATTTCTTTGAAGAAAAAGTGCATGAATAGGTATCCAAGTCAAAAGACGGGTGCATAATGTACCGAACATGCTTGCGTAAATGTGTTCAAAAGATTTTTTAGTACAGTAATTAGACAAATAGGCTTAAAAAAAGATTTGAAACATGAAATATGAATATAAATTTCAAGCAAGAGGTCATGAGTTGCTCCCCATAACTGTTGCTACGATCATTTGCTGGGGAGCCCCCTGTAGCGGTCTTGCTAAGGTTTTCCAAGATATTTCATCTCTGTTTGGAAGGTCTAAAGTAATTCATCTGGTATATCTCAATCAGCAGACTGAAACAAGAGAAAGATTTGTCTCAGTGCTGAAGGAATTCCTTTGGAGGAAGGTCGAAAAGAGCAATCGCTGAGACCTGTAGGTAAACGAGTGCCAATTGAAAATGCTCAAAAGAGACTAGTGTAAACACTTGCAGGAACAATTTGGGAGAATGCATCCTATACTCAATTTTTTTTAATGAGGCGCATTTGCACTGACTCGCAGCGGTGCCCTTTTAGCTCGGAAAAGTTTCCTGCTCTCTGATTGTTAAGAATTATCTTGTCCAACCAATCAACGATCAGGAAACTTTTCCGAGCTAAAAGGGCACCCCTGCGAGTCAGTGCAAATCTGCCTCGCTAAAAAGAATTGACTATAGGGTACATGTCTCCAATCCTCAAGGATGAATCTATCTTCATTTATATGATGAACTGTATGCTGTTAGCTGTGTCCATCCTTAATGGCATCTAGGGAACCAAGCAGGTCTCAGTTTACCTGTTGACGATTCCATTCATGCGAGTAGACTGAAGGAGTCCGTAAACCTTTTTGGAAGCTTTCTTGTTGCCTCCGATCTTGTCAGTAGGGGCAAATTCTGGCAGTAATGAAGATCCTCTTGGACATCTTCTTCTGAAACAGATTGGTCTCATACATACATACATATACCAAGGCACTTCCCCCACAATTGGGGGGGGGGTTAGCCAACATCAAACAAATGAAACAAAAAAGGGGACCTCTTCTCTCTACTTTCCTCCCAGCCTGACAAGGGACTCAACCAAAATAGGCTGGTACTGCTATAGTGCCACAGCCCACCCTCCCCCGTTATCTACCACAGATGAAGCTTCATAACGCTGAATCCCCTACTGCTGCTACCTCCGCTGTCATCCAAGGATACCGGAGGAATCGGCAGGGGCTACCGGAACTGCGTCACAATCGCTCGCCGTTATTTCTAGTACGCTCTCTTGCCTCTCTTACATCTATCCTCCTATCACCGATGTTAATTTACTGTATAATAATTATAATAACTTTAAAAGTTGAAAGCTATTATCATGGAAATTTAGCTAGTATTTGTTTGTCAACAGATGTGGTGGACCTGCAGAAAGAGAGACTGACACAATGGACACTTTCGCAGACTCCTCCTGGTATTTCCTTCGCTTCTTAGATGCGAAAAATCAAGAAAGACCCTTTGACTATGATAAGCAAGCCTCTGTTATGCCAGTTGACTTGTATGTTGGTGGCAAGGAACACGGTTAGTTATTAAGACGATTTTAATCTTGAGGTTTAGATAAGGGATGTATTGTATTGTGTTCAATATGTGTCAATATACTGTAATTTTAGAAAATATTTTATTCTTAGACTTTTTTCTTGAACTATTCAAGTAGCAAATTATGGCCATCTTGGTGAAATAAGGTTAAAGTTTTATCTAGTAATTTTTTTCTTCTTTCAGTTGTCCCTAATTCATATTTTTGATGTGATTTAATAATATATAACTACAAAATTATCCAGTGGAGGACATAGTTTAAAGTAGAGCTGGAAAGAATTTAAGTTAAGCCAGTTTAGTGATATAAATTTCTAACCGAATACATGCTAGCATTTTCTTTCTAGTGATAGTTTTGAGAACTTAAAAAGAACAATATGACTGTGGGTAATATTGTATATCCTCCTCTCAAGTAGGGTTTTTCTGCTTTCCTTAAGTATTTTTATGTGAACTTGCATCATAGTGTATTTGAGCATGGATTGTACGATTGAGCTTGCGGTTTTGGGGGTAAATACAGTGTTGTAGGACTATGATTGATAATGGAAAATATGTAATATACAGTGATTTGAGCTCCCAACCCAGCCACTGATGGGGGCAAGCCAGCCTCAAATTGGTGCCGGTCCCAAGCCTGGGTAAATGGGGAGGGTTGGCGGCAGGGAAGGCATCCGGCCATGAAGAATTAGCCAAAACCAATATGACCAGTGGAAATTGTGAGATTAGAATTAATGCTAGGGCATATATATGATGAAGTGTGGGACAGAGGTAGATGGAGAACGCTGGCTGAAAACATTGACCACACATAAAAGTGGGAAAAGATGCAGACAAAGAAGAAGAAGAATACGACAGTGATTTGAGCTCCCAAATGAGGGCCTCAATTCCAGTATAGCTGCCAAGAGGCAATGCTACATTATTACTAAGTGTATGGTAAATAAGAACTATTCAAAGCAGTTGGCTTATGCTTTAAAATACTGTAGTAGTTTACTTTACTTAATTTACTTTGATGTCTGTTTTTCCGGTCCCATACAGCAGGGGAACCCCACTCTCTACAGGACCTCCACTTTCGTTTTACCTTGTTCGTTCAGAGCATTTAACGTTTCATATTGCGTATTGTTCATTTACTGTTAAATCGTCACTGTCAAAAGACTCGTGAAATAAGAAAGTCTTCAGTTTCCTCTTGAACGCCTTAATGTCTTCAATCATTCGAATGTTTTGTGGGAGCTTATTATATAGTCTCGGGGCTGCATATTTAAAGGCTCTGGAGCCTACAGTAGACATATATCTAGGTTCCAACTTTAATCTTTAAACATTGAATCCTCTATTTTTTGTTTTTGTCCTAAGAGTTATATTATTATTATTATTACTATCCAAGCTACAACCCTAGTTGGAAAAGCAAGATGCTATAAGCCCAGGGGCTCCAACAGGGAAAAATAGCCCAGTGAGGAAAGGAAATAAGGAAATAAATAAATGAAGAGAACAAATTAACAATAAATCATTCTAAAATAAGAAACAACGTCAAAACAGACATGTCATATAATAAACTATCAACAACATCAAAAACAAATATGTCATAAATAAACTATAAAAAGACTATGTCCGCCTGGTCAACAAAAAAGCATTTGCTCCAACTTTGAACTTTTGAAGTTCTACTGATTCAACCACCCGATTAGGAAGATCATTCCACAACTTGGTCACAGATGGAATAAAACTTCTAGAGTACTGCGTAGTATTGAGCCTCGTGATGGAGAAGGCCTGGCTATTAGAATTAACTGCCTGCCTAGTATTACGAACAGGATAGAATTGTCCAGGGAGATCTGAATGTAAAGGATGGTCAGAGTTGTGAAAAATCTTATGCAACATACATAATGAACTAATTGAACGACGGTGCCAGAGATTAATATCTAGATCAGGAATAAGAAATTTAATAGACCATAAGTTTCTGTCCAACAAATTAAGATGAGAATCAGCAGCTGAAGACCAGACAGGAGAACAATACTCAAAACAAGGTAGAATGAAAGAATTAAAACACTTCTTCAGAATAGATTGATCACCGAAAATCTTGAAAGACTTTTTCAATAAGCCAATTTTTTGTGAAATTGAAGAAGACACAGACCTTATATGTTTCTCAAAAGTAAATTTACTGTCGAGAATCACACCTAAAATTTTGAAAGAGTCATACATATTTAAAGAAACATTATCAATACTGAGATCCGGATGTTGAGGAACCACCGTCCTTGACCTACTTACAATCATACTTTGAGTTTTGTTAGGATTCAACTTCATACCCCATAATATGCCAAGAAAGTCCTAAAGGGAAACATAAGAGGAAGGGTAAATGTAGGTAAAGTTTATTCCAGACTGAGTGATATCAACAAAAATAGCAGGAAAGTAACTCACCCACTGGGGTGTTTTGGGAATAATTAGTCTCCAAAATATATATGGGATGTGGTGGCAAATTGGATGCCTTAAAGGCAGCTGAGAAAAAGGTGAACATTTCTTTTCACGAGTGATACTCAGAGTAGGGCTTGTGTTAAAATGGTAGTGAGGCATCTTATTAACATTTTTACCCCCAATGGACGTACTGGTACGTTTCACAAAACTCATCCCTTTACCCCCATGGACGTACTGGTACGTCCTTGCAAAAAACTGCTATTCCTATTTTCTTGCATATTTTGATAACTTTATGAGAAACTTCAGGCATTTTCCAAAAGAATGAGACCAACCTGACCTCTCTATGATGAAAATTAAGGCTGTTAAAGCAATTTAAGAAATATATATTGCAAAATGTACTTAAAAAAAAGAAAAACGCTGGGGGGGTTAAGGGTTGGAAAGTTCCAAATAGCTTGGTGGTAATAGGGTTAGGATTTGTTTCATGACAAAAGATGCCTTTATCTGTACTTTCTCTTATCGCCAGTAATCCTAGTTACGCCTCTGTGATTACACCAGTTCGTCTGTCTTGAACCAACAGATTCATATGTCATGGAGTACTCCCTATGTTCAATTTACTGTTTGGGAAAACTCAGCAACTTAGCAATGCAAGAAGCTATAGCGGGGCAGATATTGGTAGCGATCGCCAGCTCCTCATTGCCACACTGAAATTAGTACTGAAAGCACCCATTGGTAATAGAGGGAAGAGCATGAATGAGAAAAATTTAGATTGAATAAGGGGATTGGCAAAGATAGGAATATTAGCTGTAGAGAAGAGATTATTTTGAACGTGATGTTGACACACCAGTGGCGGGTAAAATGTGAGATATCAGTAAGAGAGGGATGTTTAAGCCCTTTTGTATAACTGAGGAGTATGATCTTTTAAGTCTGTGATAATTAGGAGAGAGTTTTGATGTAGGAGAGGATATAGCTTCAGATCAATCCTCAAGTTATGTCAGACAGCGTGAGGTGCTTTTAAGCCTTTTACCCCCAAAGGACGTACTGATACGTTTCACAAAACTCATCCCTTTACCCCCATGGACGTACTGGTACTTCCTTGCAAAAAAACTGCTATTTACATTTTTTTTTTTTGCATATTTTTGATAACTTTATGAGAAACTTCAGGCATTTTCCAAAAGAATGAGACCAACCTGACCTCTTTATGATGAAAATTAAAGCTGTTAGAGCAATTTGAAAAATGTGTATTGCAAAATGTGCTTAAAAAAAAATGCCTGGGGGGTAAGAGTTGGAAAGTTCCAAATAGCCTGAGGGTAAAAGGGTTAAGTCTGCATCTAGCACAATGCAATGCAGAATTCCAAATTTATGAAATTGATGAGAAAACTTTGTTCACTTGGCTTATTCAAATTGATAAAAAGGGCATTGATTAGTGTTGAATGTTTTGATTATTTTTTTTTTATATATAATGCTAGAAATAGGAATGAATAGCGAGCGATTGTGATGCAGTTCCGGTAGGCCCTGCTGCTTCCTCCGGTGCCTTAGATGACCGCGGAGGTAGCAGCAGTAGGGGATTCAGCGTTATGAAGCTTCATCTGTGGTGGGTAACGGGGGAGGGTGGGCTGTGGCACCCTAGGAGTACCAGCCGAACACGGTTGAGTCCCTTGTCAGGCTGGGAGGAACGTAGAGCGGAGAGGTCCCCTTTTTTGTTTTGTTTGATGTCGGCTATCCCGCAAAATTGGGGGAAGTGCCTTGGTATATGTACGTATGTATTTCATGAAATCCTTTCTTTTTTAATATATGTCCTTTTCTTGTTTCTCTTTCAGCTGACTTGCACATGTATTATGCTCGCTTTATCCAGCATTTCCTGGCGAGTGAGGGCCTCGTCAGTCATCAGGAACCTTTTAGGCGATTAGTCGTTCAAGGCATGGTGATGGGTCAAACATACAAGGTGGAAGAAACCGGCCGCTATCTGGGAAGGGAAGAAGTAGATTTCTCTGGTAAGTATAAAAGCATGTCCAACCCAAAAGCAAAGTCCCTTGAAAGAAGGGAACCGTGTTACCCCATGCTAATAGTAGATTTCTTTATATCATGCTTGTTAACCCTTTTACCCCCATAGGACGTACTGATACGTTTCACAAAACTCATCCCTTTACCCCCATGGACGTACCGGTACGTCCTTGCAAAAAAATGCTATTTAAAATTTTTTTTTGCATATTTTGATAATTTTTTTTGAGAAAATTCAGGCATTTTCCAAGAGAATGAGACCAACCTGACCTTCTCTATGACAAAAATTAAGGCTGTTAGAGCAATTTTAAAAATATATACTGCAAAATGTGCTTGAAAAAAAATAACCCCTGGGGGTTAAGGGTTGGAAATTTCCAAATCCCCTGGGGATAAAAGGGTTAATATATGTTTGATCTTAGAATTATTAAATGATTTACAGTACTGGACTTCTTAAATAGGACGGAATATATCATTGAAAATGATCACGTCATCCTAAGTATCATCTCGATTGCTCTGTTAGACAACTCCATTCTAACCTGTGTTTTGTTCTTTCTCTTCTTCCTTCCTCAAATAGTTGATCCGCCCGTAGAACTTGGCACTGGAGCTGCTTTGGAAATAAGTTATGAGAAAATGAGCAAAAGCAAGAAGAATGGCATAGATCCACAGGTATGTTTAGTATTGATGCCATTCTGTTTTCGAAATGGTTAGATTTTTCCACATTTTGGATGGAAAGGAGGGCCTGTGTTTCAATTTATTATTGTATATAGGTGGAATTGAAATTATGCATTTCATTACTTCCCGGGTTTGTTTCCTTGAGAGGTATGCACTGGTGTAAGTGGGAAAACCGGGTTTGTTTCTTTGAGAGGTATGGACTGGTGTAAGAGGGAATCCCGGGTTTGTTTCTTTGAGAGGTATGGACTGGTGTAAGTGAGAATCCCGGTTTTGTTTCTTTGAGAGGTATGGACTGGTGTAAGTGAGAATCCCGGGTTTGTTTCCTTGTGAGGTATGGACTGGTGTAAGTGGGAATCCCGTGTTTGTTTCTTTGAGAGGTATGGACTGGTGTAAGAGGGAATCCCGGGTTTGTTTCTTTGAGAGGTATGCACTGGTGTAAATGGGAATCCCGGGTTTGTTTCTTTGAGAGGTATGCACTGGTTTAAGTGGGAAAACCGGGTTTGTTTCCTTGAGAGGTATGGACTGGTGTAAGTGGGAATCCCGGGTTTGTATCTTTGAGAGGTACCGACTGGCGTAAGTGGGAATCCCGGGTTTGTTTCTTTGAGAGGTATGGACTGGTGTAAGAGGGAATCCTGGGTTTGTTTCCTTGAGAGGTATGGACTGGTGTAAGAGGGAATCCCGGGTTTGTTTCTTTGAGAGTATTGGACTGGTGTAAGTGGGAATCCCGGGTTTGTTTCTTTGAGAGGTATGGACTGGTGTAAGAGGGAATCCTGGGTTTGTTTCCTTGAGAGGTATGGACTGGTGTAAGAGGGAATCCCGGGTTTGTTTCTTTGAGAGTATTGGACTGGTGTAAGTGGGAATCCCGGGTTTGTTTCTTTGAGAGTATTGGACTGGTGTAAGTGGGAAAACCGGGTTTGTTTCTTTGAGAGGTATGGACTGGTGTAAGTGGGAATGTTAAATTTACAGTATGGTAAAGGAAATTGTTTTGTTAATAAAAAGACTGAACCGTTTTTCACATTAGACTTGTAATGGGTTTGTACAAGCTTCCATACATTCTACAGAAGAAGAACTTCTCCAGTTCTATCAGATTGGCTATGCATTTACCCTTGATCTTCTCATGAACTATCTTGATTCTAATTATGCTCTTGGGTGATTGTTTTAGCCTTAGGGGTGTACCTGATGTTAGGCCTGAAATATTGTATAAAAAACCATTCCCGTATTATATAATGAAAGTTATTTAATGATAGCTTTTGCTAAAGATGATTGCATGCCCTTATAAATCAGTCCTACATTTAGAAGCAATGGTATCTAGTTGACCATTTAGTTTATTTTACACATTTTACGTTTTGCCTCGTTTTTTTCAGAATGTTTTGGATGAATATGGCACTGATACAATGAGGCTTCTGATGATGGCAAACTATGCTCCCTTCTCACAAAGAAACTGGTCGGAAGAAAGTAAGGATATATCAGAATACAGTTTTTTTTTTTATTCAGAAAAAAATTCACTCTTTAGAGCATCCCTCCCCATTTTGTTTTTATTCTTGCTGGATATTATCCACGGTTGGTTCTACACGAATATAAATCATCGTCCTTTAGTGGGAGTATGATTTCAGCTGTGCCACCCCAAGAGTACCAGCCAAACAAGGTTGAGTCCCTTGTCAGGCTGGGAGGAACATAGAGAGGAGAGGTCCCCTTTTTGTTTCATTTATTTGATGTCGGCTACCCCCCAAAATTGGGGGAAATGCCTTGGTATATGTTTGTATGATTTCAGCGAAGCTAGAGCAAACATAAGAAATTTAATTATGTAGTTATACCTTGGCAATCGATGTTTGCCAATGGTTACATAAGTGGATGAGTAACCTGCCTTATCTTACCTTATTGCCTTATTCTATGTTTGGGTTCCCCCAGGCCCCTCAGTGTGAGACACCTCGTATATCCACCAGAGGGTTGCTAATGCATCTTCCGGTGTATTTTGCATCTTCCAGTCTTTGATGGTCTGGGATGCATCTTAGGTATTTATCGAGCTTATTCTTAAACACATCTACGCTCACTCCTGATATGTTTCTTAGATGAGCTGGCATCGCATTAAATAGTCACTGCATTATCGATGCTGGTGCGTAGTAGATTAATGTTCTGTGCGCCTTCCTTAGTTTTCCTGGTATAGTTTTTGGCACTATTAATCTACCTCGGCTTGCTCTTTCTGATATTTTAAGCTCCATGATGTTTTCAGTAATTCGGGGGAGCATCAAGTACTTCGGGTGTGGAGTTAATGCCTCCTGTATCTCAATGAAGTCACTGGCAGCAGGGTGACGGATTGGGTTCAAGGCGAAACACGATATGTTTTCGGCTTCTACTCTTGATGCCTGGCGGATAATTTTACCGGTATAAGTAAGGACCGGCAGGGGTCACTTCCTTAGATAAGAACTGCGCATCACAAGGAACTGGCTATCCTTTGATGAATCTAGCCAATGAATCCTCTCTGGATTTAGTTAGTCTATGGAAAGAGAAAATGAGAGAATAGCTCCAGTCCGTGGCGTAGCGGGATGCTAAGGATATCCCGGTTTATAAATACTAAAGAAAGATAGATAATTGGTAATTGGAATGTTAGAACCATGCAAGTAGAGAATGTATTTATGAAATATACTTTGGATATCTTGGCCCTAAGTGAAACAGGTTGTAAGGTTATTTGATAAGGAAATCCTAGACTAAGACATTATATACCATATATCTATTCAGGAAAATTAGATGGAGTTGGAAGAGAAGTGGTAGGAATGATGATGACACCAAGAGCAGTAAAGGCATTAACCGAGTGGAGGGTTGTAAAATAGTAGATTGTTACTTGTAAAGTTTAAAACAAACCAGTGCAATATGAGTGTTATGGTTTGCTATGCACCAACTTATGATTCCTTTGAAAAAATTAATGATGAATACTAAGGAGAACTGCAGAGTGTAACAGATGAGATCCCAGAGAGAGAAATGAAAATTCTGATGGGTGACTTCAATGCTAAATTTGTAAGGGATAATCAAGATCGTCGTCGTCGGCGCCCACTCGTGTTCGAGTATTGGGTTCTGTCGTTAGCCATCAGCCTCCTATCTATGGAGAAAGAGATGAAGAAGGGTGGAGGAAACGACAGAATGCCAGTAGCTGGGTATATTGTTTTGGGTGGTCGTGGCTTTGCAACGGCCACGCACACACACTTGGCCTACACCGTTTTCACCGCGGCTCAAGACATATGAGACAGGCGGCTTCTCCGATGTTGGTTGCATCGGGCTGCCGGGTTCTTGTTATGTCAAGGCCCGCCTTGTTGCCTGCCCGACAGGCATTGCCCTCTTCCGCCGGCGCTGGGAAGCTCCGCCGTTGGGGTCTTGTTTGGTTTGATTTTGGAGTTTTCCCTCTCCTAGCCTTTGCCTATCTTAAATAAAGGAGAAGGCCTATAGGGGTCCAGTCTTGGTCTGGTCTCTCAGAACTGGCCTTAGCGGTATGGTTGAGCCTGCCAGGGTGGATAAACTACCCCACCGCCATTGCCCAGCCCATCATTGACACTCAAGCTTCTCTACTGCAGCAAAGTGCTGAACCATCAGAGGGGAATAATCAAGATATAGAGAATGTAATGGGTGTTGAGGGTCTTGGCAAAGTTGCAAATGAAAATGGAGCACATTTTATAAGTTTTTGTTCAACCAACAATCTTATTATTGGAGGTACTCTTTTCCAGCACAAGGACATCCACAAATATATAGGGACATAACCATGTGACGATTTACGAAAATGAAATAGATTATATAGCCATTAACCCTTCTACCCCCAATGGACGTACTGGTACGTTTCACAAAACTCATCCCTTAACCCCCATGGACGTATCGATACGTCCTTGCAAAAAACTATTTGCATTTTTTTTGCATATTTTTGTTAACATTATGAGAAACTTCAGGCATTTCCCAAAATAATGAGACCAACCTTACCTCTTGATGATGAAAATTAAGGCTATCAGCGCAACCTAAAAAAAAAAATATTGCAAAACGTTCTTGAAAAAGAAAAACGCCTGGGGGTTAAGGGTTGGAAAGTTCCAAATAGCCTTGGGGGTAAAAGGGTCAAGGGAGAAACTAGAGTTTGCGGGACATCTTGCCGTTGTTAAGGGACATTTATTAATTTACTGTAGTTAACCCTTTTACCCCCAAAGGACGTACTGGTACGTTTCACAAAAGCCATCCCTTTACCCCCATGGACGTACCGGTACGTCCTTGCAAAATAATGCTATAAAAAATCTTTTTTCCATATTTTTAAAAAAATTTTGAGAAAATTCAGGCATTTTCCAAGAGAATGAGACCAACCTGACCTCTCTATGACAAAGATTAAGGCTGTTAGAGCAATTTGAAAAAATATACTGCAAAATGTGCTGGGAAAAAAATAACCCCCTGGGGGTTAAGGGTTGGAAATTTCCAAATAGCCTGAGGGTAAAAGGGTTAAGACTGGTAACTTGTTTTGTAAAAGTAGAATTCCCATTTGTACTATAGCCAAGAATATTAGGTCTTCCCCTTAGAAGAGTACTTCTTATCAGTGAAATACATGTTCAGTTATAAGTATATTTTCCCCTCAGGTTTTGGAGAGTTTTAAAGTTCATGAAATCAGGTGATATATACCTCCACCGAAATTCATTAGGATATTTTTAGGAACGGTCATTAGCAGCAAAGTTACAATCCAAATTGGTTTTGGAACCTATTGATCCTCGTTGGGATAATGAATAAAGATGGTTGGAATATACTTTGCATTTTTTAAAGGTATTGCTAAATCGAGAGGAAAGGGACAAGCGTTATTGGGTCTTTTTAGCTGTGGTTTGTTAGTGGATATTGATTATGGAATTATGAATACAGAACATTACGAAATAATTTTCCTTATGAGTAATTTACGATAGAAATTTTGATTTTGTCAGGGAAAATGTTTTGAAATAAGTTTTTTCCAACACAGAGTACCTAGAACTACTTTCTTAGGAGTTACTGGTAACTTTCCCAACCGACCAGAATTTTGTGTAGTTTACCCTATTCCCATTTTCTATGGGTGACCTCAGGCGGAGTGATACGCGCCCTGAGGCGACCCCGGGGTCGGAGAGCGTGCTAGCTCAGGTCGTGCTCCTCAGTAAGTTTCTGGTCACGACGTGATTCACATCTCGCCGCGCTCTCTCTTACCCAGTGCGACCCTTTGTGTCCCCTACCCTTTGTATACACCACGTGGTACAATTTTCCCACATCCTAGGTAGTGCGGTAGTCAGCTATGTGACTCACAAGCAATATTCATCTAGATTAAAGGAGTTTTAGTTATTCCAATATGTTATTTTGATGCATCTTTGTGAATTGAATTAAGTTAGGGAAAGGTTTATGCTGAATTTAGTAGTATCGAAACAAACACTAAAGACTGGATTCCTGGACCACCTGGCCTAGCATTCTAACCCATGTCTAGTTGGACAACCATTGCTATCCTCTACCAAGAAATCTCGTAAGGAAAAGTATAAGCATCGACAGAAAATTAATAAATATTTTCAGTACAAAATTAAAAAGCTCAGGCTTCTAAAGCATGATCAATGTGACTGAAAGCTAAGTATCAAAATAATATATATTATTTAGATTCTCTATTTTTTATAGGAGCCTTTAAATCTCTTTAGTTCAAATTCATATCTTTTGTTTGAATAAAGAAGTAAGATATGTCTGAAATTTGCTTTTCAGTTAAAGTCAACACATTTTCTCCTCTCTCTCTCTCTCTCTCTCTCTCTCTCTCTCTCTCTCTCTCTCTCTCTCTCTCTCTCTCTCTCTCTCTCTCTCTCTCTCTCTCTCTCTTTTTTTGGTCTTATAATTTGTAAAGTATTTTTGTTAAGATGTTTTTTTTTTAATGAGTAACCATAAAGTCAAAATATTTAAGTGCTGTACTCTACTGTATATATTATTCCCTATATCAATTCTCGTCTTTTTTTTTTTTTAGCATTTCCAGGTGTCCTTGGTTGGCAGAATCGGGTATGGTTAACTATGACGGAGTTCATTGTCGAGCGACAAAATGCCGAGAAAAATCCGTTCAGTGAATTAAGGTAATATGTTTCGTAGAGTAGTACCCTTTAAGCTGATGAAGTGTTATGTATAAATGTATTGTTGGTGCATTATTATAAACAGACTCTATATTGGTATTCAAATAAGATTTTATTATTTCTATTTCTATGGGTTATTAATTGATTAGAAATGACTATATTATCATAAAAAGCAAACTACTTTATACCCAAGAAGTGGCTTCTTGTGACTCAGAAAAGGTGCAGATAGAAATATTGCTCTATAAGGCCGGGAGCACACTAGCGACTCTGTGGCGCCACAAAGCCACAGCATCGTGTGGTGCCACAAAGCCACAGCATCGTGTGGCGCCACAAAGCCACAGCATCGTGTGGCGCCACAAAGCCACAGCATCGTGTGGCGCCACAAAGCCACAGCATCGTGTGGCGCCACAAAGCCACAGCATCGTGTGGCGCCACAAAGCCACAGCATCGTGTGGCGCCACAAAGCCACAGCATCGTGTGGCGGGGATGTGGTCTCCCATAGGTTTCCATTGTTTTCAAGTTTTGCCGCGCAAACTAGCGACTGTGGCTCTCTGTCGCTCATCCCCGCCAAAGGCGTGGCGTGGCTTTGAAAACAACAGAAACCTATGGGAGACCACATCCCCGCCACACGATGCTGTGGCTTTGTGGCGCCACAGAGTCGCAAGTGTGCTCCCGGCCCTATACTCCTCTCTGTAGGGTATTCCCTCAATTCTTTGTGGACTGAGCCAAAGATAATGCAAGCGCAGTAAACACTTCTCTTTTGGTGAAGGCCAAGAAACCTCCTCAGCTATCCGGAAAGAAGTAGTTTCTAGCTAAAGGGCAACATCACCATCATCTTTAGCATCAGTACTGGAGGTATCCTCCAAAGAGACTTTATACAGGAGGCTCAGTATTCCCCTTCAGTACTCTGTGTCTTTAATTTTCTTCTAGGTAGTTTGTCTCAGTTAATAACTGAGAGACTTTACAACCTTTTCAGGTGGGCATCCCAGATCTATTAGAAGAATTCCATAGGAATAGAAAAAAAAAAACCTAATAGGGTAGATCATTGTTCTAATCCCTTTCGGGAACACATGTAAGGAACCCCAATAGTGAATGTCTATAGCTTGAGGGTCGTGTCCATGGCTTTAAAAACCAACATATCTTTTCTCGCTGGGTACTCAGCCTGAAAAGGTTTGGCCTGGTTGTGGAAAACAAAACCTCCTCCAAGGTACCAAGTTTGCAAGGTGCCAGAGAAGGTAGCTATAGAGGAGTGTCTTCTTAAAGTTCTAAGGTAGACTTTTTAGCATATCCAAGAAAGACTCGAGTAAGAAAAGAGTGATCTTTGTACTTTGTCGTCTCAACAGACATCAAATACGATGCCTACGAAATAACCATATCTCAGGCCCTCCAATTACTACTCTAAGGTGCCTTGATTTGCATTATCAATTTCATAGACACTTGCTGGCGTATTCCTGTTGCTCCTCAATTTCAGCCTTACCTAGAATCTAGCCAGCAAGGAAACCCATCCATGCTTTCTACATTGACTTATTGAATAGTATTGAATATAAGAGAAAGATCAATGACACTCAATGAAGTGGGTAACGTTGGTAGTTGAGAATTTTATACGATACATAAAGGCAAGATAATCCAGTTGTGAAGGCCATGGGTCAGTAAAGAGGAAGAAAGGGTGTTCTAAATCCTTACTTTATCCCTTTTACCCCCAGGCTATTTGGAACTTTCCATCCCTTAACCCCCACTGGTTATTTTTTATTCAAGCACATTTTGTAGTATATATTTTTCAAATTGCTCTAACAGCCTTAATTTTTGTCATAGAGAGGTCAGGTTGGTCTCATTCTCTTGGAAAATGCCTGAAGTTTCTCAAAAAATTATCAAAAATATGCAAAAAAAAATTTAAATAGCAGTTTTTTGCAAGGACGTACTAGTACGTCCAATGGGGTAAAAGGATGAGTTTTGTGAAACGTACCAGTACGTCCTTTTGGGGGTAAAAGGGTTGACTGCATTTCTATAATGCATTGCGTAAACAAAATGTGAAATGAAAGGCTAGAGGAAGGATACTCAACCAAAATTGCCCTCCAGTTTTTGTAAGCTATGCTAATGAACAAGGTACTTTGAATCCAGAGATGGATTTGACCCATCCAAGCTGATAAACTGTGGCATTTATTAACCCTTTTACCCCCAAAAGACCGTACTGGTACGTTTCACAAAACTCATCCCTTTACCCCCATGGACGTACCGGTACGTCCTTGCAAAAATCTACCATTTAAATTTTTTTTTGCATATTTTTGATAATTTTTTGAGAAACTTCAGGCATTTTCCAAGAGAATGAGACCAACCTGACCTCTGTATGACAAAAATTAAGGCTGTTAGAGCAATTTAAAAAAAATATACTGCAAAATGTGCTTGAAAAAAAATAACCCCTGTGGGTTAAGGGTTGGAAATTTCCAAATACCCTGGTGGTAAAAGGGTTAATAAATTAATTTTGTCTGATACAATTATTTTTTCAAAACTGTAATTCTGTAATTATTTTTCAGTGATGATGCCTTAAATCAACACGTACAGCTTCTTTGGGAGGCACGAAATTACTCTGTTCGTGGGGCAACCTACAGTTTGCAAGAAACCCACCAAATTAGTACGGGTATATCCTACATGCAAGGATTGACTGCTAATCTCAGGGTTAGTTTTTATTCAGTATCTTGAGTGTTCTTATTTTTGGAGAAATCTTATGTTACTCAAAATTAATTTTTCAAGATATTAAGGTATACATTCAGAGATGTGAGAATACTTTTAAATCTTAAATACCATACATTTTCTTTACTAAGCGTATTATCACTTTTTAACCCTTTTACCCCCAATCTATTTGGAACTTTCCAACCCTTAACCCACAGGCGTTTTCTTTTTCAAGCTCATTTTGCAATATATTTTTTTTTTGATTGCTCTAACAGCCTTAATTTTCGTCATAGAGAGGTCAGGTTGGTCTCATTCTTTTGGAAAATGCCTGAAGTTTCTCAAAAAGTTATCAAAAAATATGCAAAAAAATCTAATTAGCAGTTTTTTGCAAGGACGTACCGGTACATCCATGGGGGTAAAGGGATGAGTTTCGTAAAACGTACCAGTACGTCCATTGGGGGTAAAAGGGTTGAATACCATATTTTTTCTTTACTAAGTGTATTATCACTTTTTAATTGCCCTACTTAAGGAAGAGGTAGACTTATATAATTGTTCTGATAGTAAATGTATCTTCTAAATATATCTTTTTCTTCAGAAAGTGCCCAAGTGCCTGATGTTACATGAAGAATTTGAGCTTGCGCTGGCTGCACTCATTGTCATGTTGTCTCCAATAACTCCTCATTTGTCAAGCGAATTGTGGGCTGGATTTTGCAGTGTAGCTTCATCACCTCTTATAAAAAAGGTACATTTTAGGATACTGTATACAGTATCTTAATTTTCATGCCTTAATCCATAGTGAGCTTTTCTGGGCTCAACCTGTGTCGCTCCATGAAATGCCCCTTATAGCACCATTTCTAAGGTATAAATACTGCTAAATATACCAGAGAAAAAAGTTGCATGGAATGCCAGGTATATACCCAACTCGCTCACCCTTACAGGGTGTCGGTTTAATAACTGGGGTGTGTTAAAACCACTATCAGAGGTCCCTTACCAATTAGTCATATCCTTCCTCAACATCCCCTGTTACTACAACGTGCCGTTCTCTTCGTCAAAATCCCTTTTTTTTTGTATCGTTTTGTGATGAATCATTTTAGTTTTTGGTTAGCTTCTCCCTGCCTGAACTCGTGCCAAGTCTAGGTCTTTAAATACATGCATACTAGATTTGAATGATTTTGGGGGCTTTCATACAAGTTTTTACCCTGGCACTTCTATATTATTACTCCACTGGCCAAGTGTCCTTTACCCCATGCTACCTTTTGTTGATCTATTTCAATCTTTATGAAATCAAGTCCATTTTCCCCACTCCCTGTGCACATTATATTATTCCACCATTTGCTCATTAGTACTAAAGTACTGTTCCCAATATATTATGACATAAATTTAAATATTGCTATGTCACCTTTTTAGAATATCCTCCATTTTTCTAGGTAGTCCCCAGGTTATCTCCTGCATGGAGTAATACTGGGCTTTATTAACCAAAATATAATTGGGAATATTTATTTACATTTAGTTTCGTCCCTAGGTTATCTCCTGCATGGTGTAATACTGGCCTTTATTAACCAAAATATAATTGCGAATTTTTATTTACTATTAGTTTCGTCCCCAGGTTATCTCCTTCATGGTGTAATACTGGCCTTTATTAACCAAAATATAATTGGGAATTTTTATTTACAATTAGTTTCGTCCCCAGGTTATCTCCTGCATGGTGTAATACTGGCCTTTATTAACCAAAATATAATTGCGAATTTTTATTTACAATTAGTTTCGTCCCCAGGTTATCTCCTGCATGGTGTAATACTGGCCTTTATTAACCAAAATATAATTGCGAATTTTTATTTGCAATTAGTTTCGTCCCCAGGTTATCTCCTGCATGGTGTAATACTGGCCTTTATTAACCAAAATATAATTGCGAATTTTTATTTGCAATTAGTTTCGTCCCCAGGTTATCTCCTGCATGGTGTAATACTGGCCTTTATTAACCAAAATATAATTGTGAATTTTTATTTACAATTAGTTTCGTCCCCAGGTTATCTCCTACATGGTGTAATACTGGCCTTTATTAACCAAAATATAATTGCGAATTTTTATTTACAATTAGTTTCGTCCCCAGGTTATCTCCTGCATGGTGTAATACTGGCCTTTATTAACCAAAATATAATTGCGAATTTTTATTTACAATTAGTTTCGTCCCCAGGTTATCTCCTGCATGGTGTAATACTGGCCTTTATTAACCAAAATATAATTGCGAATTTTTATTTGCAATTAGTTTCGTCCCCAGGTTATCTCCTGCATGGTGTAATACTGGCCTTTATTAACCAAAATATAACTGGGAATTTTTATTTACAATTAGTTTCGGGGAGTTAATGTGCTGTGTGGTCTCCAAGAACTTTTCCTGCGAAAAGGTAGAACAGGGAATGCAATATGATATAAATGCCAAAGAAATATTGTCTCTCCCTGCTCTAGGGTCAGTGCGTCAATGTGCAAAGCATTGATTTAGTGTATATAATGGAGACCTTTAAATTCAGGCTCAACTGAACTCGACATAGTACCTCCAATGCTACCTACACATCGCTTTGTACCCAACTGTCATCTTCTGTTCTCATCTGGTGGGGAAAAACCAAGAAAAATTATTGTAACAGTTATCAGCATTTTTCTATTTGTTACATTAGCACTGAAATGTTAGTGTAGATTTTTGTTAAATGCGCCAGCAGTTGAGTAATTGCCAAACGTTAAGTAATTTGCATTTCTTTTTCCAATTTGTTTGGTGTTTGCAGTTAGCCCCAGCTTTTAGATGGAAATGGGTTTTGTTTGTCCAACCTTCTCGAGTGATTTGTGTTTCTTCTTGCAATTTATTTGGTGCTAGCAGTTAGCCCCAGCTTTTAGATAGAAATAGGTGTTAAAATTTGACATCCCCCTCTAATTAACGCTGATTCTTTTTTTGATTATTTTTTCATGAATAGCCTATAGTCAATTTTTTTTTATGAGGCACATTTGCACTGACTCCTAAGGGTGCCCCTTTTACCTCGGAAAAGTTTCCTAACAGCTGATTGGTTAGAATTATTTTGTCCAACCAATCGGCCATTAGGAAACTTTTCTGAGCTAAAAGGTCACTTCTGCAAGTCAGTGCAAATGCGCCTCATTAAAAAAAATTGACTGTAGTAACTTGATTTTTAAAACCAGACAATCTTTCGAATGATTTATTGTTAAATTAGCAGTGTGATTTGTTTTTTTTTAGTCTGGTTATTATGCTTGGTGTATATTTACCGTACATACATACACATACATATACCAAGGCACTTCCCCCAATTTTGGGGGTTAGCAGACATCAAATAAATGAAACAGAAAATGGGACCTCTCCTCTCTACATTTCTCCCAACCTGACAAGGGACTCAACCGAGTTCTGCTGGTACTGCTAGGGTGCCACAGCCCACCCTCCCCCGTTATCCACCACAGATGAAGCTTCATAATGCTGAGTCCCCTACTGCTGCTACCTCCGCGGTCATCCAAGGTGACTGAAGGAAGCAGCAGGGCCTACGGGAACTGCTTCACAATCGCTCACCATTCATTCCTATTTCTAGCACGCTCGCTCTTGCCTCTCTTACATCTATCCTCCTATCACCCAGAGCTTCCTTCACTCCATCCATCCTCCTATCACCCAGAGCTTCCTTCACTCCATCCATCCACCCAAACCTTGGCCTTCCTCTTGTACTTCTCCCATACAGTTATAATTATGAAACCAAATGGCATTCCAGCCTTTCTTCCATGATGCAGCCTTCTCAACTAATCTCTTGACATATGATTAAAAAAACCATTACAGTAGGGTCCCGAATTATGCGAGAATTTGGTCGATGAAAGGCCTCGTGTAATTGGAAATTCGTATATTTCGAAACACATCATGGCGGCAAACAGCAACCTACCCGTCAATTTTTTTTTCACTCCATTTCTAGCTTTCTAGCTATATATATACTGTATATACACTGTGTGTGTGTATGTATGTGTGTATGTATGTATGTATATATATATATAAAACATATATATATATATATATATATATATATATATATATATATATATATATATATATATATATATATATATATATATATATATATATATATATATATATATACTGTAGCTTTTATCTTAACAATACTGTAAGAAATCCTTCTTATAGATTTTTTTTATAAAATACTGTACAAAATTTCTTTTATGGATAAATAAAACAATAAAAAGTTGTTAAAAGTTTTGATAATTTTCTATGACTGTAGTATTTACTACTGTAATATGCATAGCTTACTGTTTTCAGTATTTTCCGAATGATGTAGAATTATTTCCTATAGATACAAAAAACAAAAAAAGGTTTTCAAGGTTTGATACAGTACGTATCTAGCAATAGTTAAAAATTACAGTATAGTACTGTATATCCATGATGACACTCCCACACGTAAACACGGCCACTAGGCGCAAGTGTGCAATAGGCTGCTGTACGATAATCACGCTTTTTTTGCCCTGAGCGGTCATTTCACTAATGATAATTTTTCAAAGTTAATATAATTTCTTTATGCTTATAATTCGTAATTATAGTTGAAAGTAGGGATATTAATTAAATGGTTGAGTAAAAAAAACAATTAATACTACTATTATTTAATATCAAATGGCTACATAATACTGAATATTCTAATGGGTTCTTTTTATCTTCAATCGTAAATCTTACGCCTGGATAAGCAACAAAAGGAAAGGGATAGGTCTCTCTCTCTCTCTCTCTCTCTCTCTCTCTCTCTCTCTCTCTCTCTCTCTCTCTCTCTCTCTCTCTCTCTCTCTCTCTCTCTCATATCGTTTCCTGTATAGTTTTCAAATATGTTCGTCATACATTTGTACATTATTTATCCACTTTATTCTCTCTCTCTCTCTCTCTCTCTCTCTCTCTCTCTCTCTCTCTCTCTCTCTCTCTCTCTCTCTCTCTCTCTCTCTCTCTGCGTTTCCTTTCCCTTTATAGTTTTGTGAAATTTCGTTGTCCAGTCATTCGGTAATGAGAAGTCATTTTCGCTTTCGACATCGAAAGAAAACTTTGTTTCTTCAATATACTCATCACTGGAGGATTCAGAACTAGTGCTCTTATTATCAAACAGGTTATCATTATCAAATTCCACAACAAGAATATCATTTATTTCATCTAAAGAAATAACCTTCCTCTTTAGACCTTTCATTATAAAAGGAACAACAAATAACCACTCATGCATGAACGCCCGAGCGCACTGATAGGAAACCAGTTCAAACCACAGTTTTGTAACATCAAGCTACCTTCAGAAAAATAGTTGCCAGACATCATATAAGTTTCTATTCAAAGTCCCCATATGCTGAGAGTGTTGCCAAGTGGTGATCCTATACTTACTATACGAGTAAAGTAACATCACGAGACTGACGGCTTGTAAAAGGCAATTAAAGTCATGAACGGAATATACAGTTGAAGGCGGTACCGAGTAGATCGTGGTGAACGGTTTATCACGTGGGTGACGCTTAACAGGTTAAAAAAACATTTTATATAGTTCGGTATTTTCTCTATCCATCCTCTCCCAGAAAACCTTCAAATGTGAATTATCGGAATGTGTGCAGATCTTGGCAGTGCGATAACTAGTTAGCGACTGAGAATAAAAAAAAAAAAAGCCCGATTGACGAATGACGATGCTGATGAAGAGGATATCGAATACCGATTTTTCCCTAATTGATTTTTTCTACGTTCTATCTAATCCAATGTACAGTACATTCTTATGTAAAGGGCGAACCCCAACATTTCTTGATGCTGCTACACTTTAATTATAGATATTTAACCACCTATTTATAATCTTTATTTATAATAACATCTTTAGTAAAAGCTCTTCAATATCACTTTCAGGAGTAAATGCGTTTATGATCGACGATGAAACGTAAAAAAAAAACGTTTTCCTTTTAAGAAGGCGTTTTTTTAGGGAAAAAAAACAACACGAAACAAAATTGCTCATATTTCATATATTTTGATTTTCTAAGGATAAATAAAACATTAATTATAGCATTATTATTACATAGTACCTGGTAAGATATCTTTTGCCGCAAAAGTTAACCTATAGACAGATGTTAAAATTGGTTAGCGAGTTCGTTATGATCGGCGATGGAACGTACTAAACAAAGTAATGGGTTTGGTTGTAGTGACATGTTTGGCAGTAGCATGATATAAAATAGTCTTAATTTTGATGGTTTTTAATTTAAAGTTTAATGAATAAGGATTTTTCACCATAATCACAACGTAAGTATAAAAATTAATTAGTACAAATATGGAATATTATACATATAGGTGTTGGACAGTTAGGCTAGGCCTAGCGACAAGTTCACACAACAGATGGGCAAACCTTAACATTTTTCATCCAAAACTAGTCTTAAAATGTTTGAACAGAAATCTTTCTCTCACATTCTCCCCCCCCCTTCTCAGACATCGGGGAACCATCACCCCCCCCCCCCCCAATACAATTAAGAAAACAATAGATTTCCTACGCTTCGCGGTGCTTGACTCGCGGATTTAGAATGCTCCTCGCAGATACAGGAAAATTAATTTTTTAAAACTATCGATCGCGTAATTGAGGAATCGCGTAATTAGAACACGTGTAATTCGGGACCCTACTGTACTTCCAAGTCATGCCTGACTCAAATATTAGGAAAATTTTCAATATTAAATTCTTTGTGTTGAATTAAGGCATGATCAATTCTGTCAGTACATTTAAAATTTTGATATAATATGAGTATGAGTTTTGGGATGAATTAAACATTTTGAAATACCTTTATCAGTTTTTCCTATTTGTTTACAAAGAAAGATGTTTTCTTTATAAAGATTTTCAAACATTTACACAGCTGTAAGTTATGAAGAAATACAAACTTCTAATAATGAAAGGCAACGATATTTATCATTAAGGCAAGAGCTAGAGCTGTTTTATTTACTCCTTTGTGTCTATGTTATTTTAAGACTGTTGCCTACAGTTTATTGGTATTCCTTCAAAGAAATTTGAACAATTTGATAAAAAAAGAAAATCCTCGACTTGGTGTTGCAGTTGCCTCAGTGAGGAGTGGACAAGTCATTATTATTATTATTATTATTATTATTATTATTATTATTATTATTATTAGTTGTTAAGCTACAACCCTAGTTGGAAAAGCAAGATGCTATAAGCCCTGGGGCCCCAACAGGGAAAATAGCCCAGTGCAGAAAGGAAACAAGGAAAAATGATATATTTTAAGAACAGTAACAACATTCAAATAAATTAGAGTTGCCCGGAAAAGCTGCTGAGTCAGCTTAGCGTCAAAGCTTTTCCGATCTTTGCCAAATATTATTTTGATACTACATATCAGGATTTTGTTGCCTGGAATCCATAAAATGTAAAAAAGGGATTTTGACGAAGGAAAAATCTATTTCTGGGCAAGGAACCTGTGTCACCCAGTGAAATGCTCCTTAAAGCACCATTTCAAAGGTATAAATACTGCTAAATATACCAGAGCAAAAAGTTGCATGTAATGCCAGGAATATACCCAGCTCACTCACCCCTAAAGGGTGTCGGTATTAAAATTTGGGCGAGTGAAACCACTACCAGAGGTCCCTTTCCAATTAGACTTCTCCCTCCTCAAAATCCCCCGTTACTACGAGGCGTCGTTCACTACAGCTAACAGCTACTGCCCCCCCCCCCCCTCCCTCCCTCCACCACCACCACTACCTATCCTTCTCCCATCATTCCTTGTTAGCACCCGTGAACCTTCGGACGTGTTTTTCGTAGCACTGAGTTATTTTGTGTTTGTGAAGATGTCAGGCGTTTTGGAGATCCCTGCTCCCAAATTGAGTATTATATTTGTCTGTTTGGGATTTCTAGGTAGCGACACACGTTCATTGTACTATATTCTACAGTATTCCTCTCTTTAGGGACCTATTCCAACAGCACTTGGTGGATAGAGCCAGGGATAATGTAAAGATAGCAAACACTTACTGTGGTTATTTTTCAGTATCTGTAATAGTAAGACATGATAGTTTGGATCAATACTAGATGCAGGTCCAGTAGTGGCAATAGTGCATTTTTTTTTTCCACTAATTTCTTGGACAAGTCAACTAGGGGAGTTTTAGTAATGATTTTCGAGAACCGAGTAGTTTACTTTCACAGTACTATAGTTAGAAGATAAAGTCCTTTTTTGGATAGCTATGAATTTTCTTCTCTGATGTAACAGCATTTGGTTTTTTCTTACCTTAAATCAAGATCTCTCTCATATAAGTATTAAAGGTTAAAGGGGTCTGGTTTCAGTTCCATCAGAATAGATGCTCACCCAAACATCAGCCAGGCAAGCCCAACCCCCCGCTGTGGTGCCCAACCACAGCATTGGCCTACCCAGTGAACAGCTTAAACTCACGGTCCTGGGCGGGGATCCATCTGCTGCCACGCTAGGCGAACACGTTAAAACTGTACTAGCCAGTCTGTACCTCCATAACTTCTCTTCTCATTTCTATATTTTTTTTTAGAAGAAAAGTGGGTATATGACACATGCAAAGCTCGTGCCTTTCATATACCTGCTCTGGTGATGAAATAGGAGTCAAGAATATTCATTTGTGCTAATGTTTACTGCAAATGGGGAATGAAATCATCAGTTAATTTTGATTAAATCATTGATGTTTAGTTAGATATTACAAAAAATTCATGAAATACTCATAGAGGCAAGGAGACAATTTATATATTTACGCTTATGAATACCACCAATGTGGGAATCAGTAATGAATTTTGAGTAAGTTATTGAAATATACCTAATTTCTTAAATAGAATCTTTTATTCTAATGCCAATCAAATTCACTCTAACGTACTTTTAGTGGTACGGACATTTTCTTATTGATTGGTTGTGAAGTATTGATTTGCTTATGTGTGAGGTGCCCTAAGAAGGACAAATATTTGCTGGTGACTTATCCACTCCTTGCTTGGGCAGCTACCACTCTAGGTCAAGGATAATTGTTTTTCTTTTATAATTGTTTAACCTTCCAAACTTCTTTGAATATCACTGAATTTATGGTAAGTTTAAGAAGAGAATTATCCCTTTTACCCCCACCATAAGGTTAAATTTCGAGCACATTTTGCTATGTATTTTTTTTTTAAATTGCTCTAACAGCCTTAATTTTTGTCCTAGAGAGGTCAGGTTGGTCTCATTCTTTTGGAAAATGCCTGAAGTTTCTCATAAAATTATCAAAAATATGTAAAAACATGTAATTAACAGTGTTTTGCAAGAACGTACCGGTACGTCCTTTGGGGGTGAAAGGGTTAAGTTTAAGAATAGAATTATATATACTAATTAGGATTCATTTTTTATTCAGGATGTTCCGTTGTTGCAACAGCCTTGGCCTGAAGTGGACCAGGATTTTAAACTTCCCATGAGATGCGTGGTGAGTAAAATTTCAATAAATTTTGTAACTGATAATGATAATATATTGAAGAGAATATGTTTAATTCATGACTTCCACTTGAGTTTGGAATGTTAATGTTCTCTACATTTAGCAGCAAAGGGTATGTAATGTTAGATATGGGGCTTAGAGGTCTTTGGTGGACTTTAAGTAGTAGTAATGGATGTTTGCGACATCGCTTTGCACCCAGATGTAAACTTTTGTCACTTTTTATTTTAATTTATTCCCTTTGATTTTCTTGCCTAGCTATCGTCATAATCTAGGTCAAATAATCACCTCTCATTTAAGATTAAATCTTTCATGCTAACTTCTTGAGAATCTATCTAGAAATGTAGTTCTGTTGTGGGATTAGAGTACTGTAATAAAAATGTAGTTTAGAGGTGTTATATACTTTGTAGATTATAGATTTTTCTGGTTTGGTTAAGGTACTTCTATATCGATATTTATCCAGTATATTTACATACATACATACATATACCAAGGCACTTCCCCCAGTTTTGGTGGGTAGCCGACATCAAACAAAAGAAACCAAAAAAAAAGGGGACCTCTCCTCTCTACGTTCCTCCTAGCCTGACAAGCCACTTGCACATATTAGACCATTGAAATGAGGCGAAGAGAGTTTAAGCGCTCATGATAGATACCTTATTTTGCTTTACAGTTCATTTTTCATTACATGTTTATCAGGTCAGACGAGTAGTAGATATGTAGGGAGAAGGCTAGGAACCTTTTAAGAAATCCCCTAAGGATAATGGAAAATGGCTTTAGATGAAGAGCTAAACAGTATGAGAATTCAGTCGGGAAGAGCTAAACAGTATGAGAATTCAGTCGGGAAGAGCTAAACAGTATGAGAATTCAGTCGGGAAGAGCTAAACAGTATGAGAATTCAGTCGGGAAGAGCTAAACAGTATGAGAATTCAGTCGGGAAGAGCTAAACAGTATGAGAATTCAGTCGGGAAGAGCTAAACAGTATGAGAATTCAGTCGGGAAGAGCTAAACAGTATGAGAATTCAGTCGGGAAGAGCTAAACAGTATGAGAATTCAGTCGGGAAGAGCTAAACAGTATGAGAATTCAGTCGGGAAGAGCTAAACAGTATGAGAATTCAGTCGGGAAGAGCTAAACAGTATGAGAATTCAGTCGGGAATCGCACACAACAGGATGCTGATGAAGACCTAACCCATTTGGGAATTTAGGCATAATTTTCATAAGTACAGTTTTAATGATGTGATTTTGACCTTCAAAAAACTGACATCACTGTAGTTCAGTGGGCATTGAATATATTTTCTAAGGTTATATTTCACCATTTGATTGCATTTCTTAAAACCTTTCATATGGTAGTACTCCAAATGTAATGAAAGAAGGCATTAATTACAACTGTATTTAAAATACCTATACTGTTGTTTTTATAATTCTTTTGTTATACAGTATAGTACAGTATACTGTATATACAACAGTGAAAATTCTTGATAGAAAGAGTTAATGGATATATGAAAACCTCAAGTCTCGGGATTTTAATTTAGTTCACAAGCAGTGTTGATGCTTCATCCCCCTCCTACCGACGAGTTGTTCTCAATCAGTTCACTTATTGAATAAAATTCCTCAAACTTGTGGTTTAATATCTACTCTGTCTGAAGTTGTTCCTTACTACCTGTATGTGGTCGAGTAAGCGAATCAGTTCTCATACTTATTTTGGATCTTACGGTTATTTATTCCACACTTGAATGGAAAAAAGAGTGGGAAGTATAAAGCTACCCCTCAAATGATGAACATTATTATTATTATTATTATTATTATTATTATTACTATTACTTGCTAAGCCACAACCCTAGTTGGAAAAGCAGGATGCTATTAGCCAAGGGGCTACAACAGGGACAATAGCTCACGGAAAATAGCTCCGTGAGGAAAGGAAACAAGGAAAAATAAAATATTTCGAGAAGAACAACAATATTAAAATAAATATCACTTTATAAACTATAAAAACTTTAACAATACAAGAGGAAGAGAAATAAGATATAAGATAGAACAGTGTGCCCGAGTGTACCCTCAAGCAAAAGAACTCTAACCCAAGACAGTGGAAGACCATGGTGCAGAGGCTATGGCACGACACAAGATAGAACAATAGTTTGATTTTTGAGTGTCCTCCTAGAAGAGCTGCTTACCATAGCTAAAGAGTCTTCTACCTTAACAAAGAGGAATTGGCCACTGATCAGTTACAGTGTAGTACGAAGAATTGTTTGCTAATCTCAGTGTTGTCAGGTTTATGAGGACAGGAGAATATGTAAAGAATAGGCCAGTTCAAAGAAATGAAAGTAAAGAGAGGCAGAGAATCTCATTGGTCAAAGTTTTGTAGTAAAATTTATGAAGAATAGGGACTCGAGAAATCCTAATTCTTCAAGATTGTATTTTTTTTCCCCAAAGAAACGAAAGTAGAGAGAGGCAGAGAATCTCAATGGTTTTTTAAGTTTTGTGAAGAAATTTATGAAGATTAGGGACTCAAGAAATCCTAATTCTTCAAGATTGTATTTTTTTTTTCCCAATTTCTACAGATGCACCCTTCAAAGGTCATAAAGGTGGTTAACATCCCAAGGAAAGTAATTGACAACCTAACGGAATCATCTGCAGTTGCAGCCATGATGGACGACAAAGAGTTTATCGAATATCTAGATGGCAAGGCGATAGATAGTGTAAATGTGGAAAACATCATGCCAGGCATTTCGGCCACTCTGAATGTCAAAACCGTTAACACGAGAAGCAAAGAAGAGCAGCGTGAAATAAACAGAAGGAAGAAGGAAGAGGCAAAATTGAGAAAGGAGGAAAAGAGATTACGGAGAGAAGAGAGGAGATTGAAAAGTGAAGAAAAGAAAAAAAATCTTGGTAAAGTTTAGTTAAAGACATGAACACACTAAATTTTCTCCTATTTAATAATTTTAACTTTTTAAATCTACAAAATTTATTTATAATTTTTGATAATGAAGTTATCATGAAAATTATTTGGGAACTAAAAGAGTGTGCAGTTCTAGCACCCACAAAAGCTCATAAGTAGCAGTTTAGAATTTAGAGAAGTGTTCTTTAAATTAAAAAGAAAATGTATCAATTTGCATAGAAGCTAATATAAGTAGAAAGTGTTCAACAAATACAGTATATCATGTGACATTGCTGCTTCAAGATACACAGTGTACTGATATTATTCAGTTGATGCTTGCTCAACTGTGAGTGGCATACGTTGTACAGAGACTAAATAAGTCAACGTGAGCGTCTTGAAAAAGGGTAATGATAACCAGAAATCTCCAGTGCTGTATGTAGATGATATCTAAATATTAACCCTTTAACCCCCAGGCTATTTGGAAATTTCCAACCCTTAAACCCCAAGGGGTTATTTTTTCCCCAGCACATTTTGCAGTATATATTTTTTAAATTGCTCTAACAGCCTTAATTTTTGTCATAGAGAGGTCAGGTTGGTCTCATTCTCTTGGAAAATGCCTGAATTTTTTCAAAAAATTATCAAAAATATGATAAAAAAAATATTCATAGCATTTTTTTGCAAGGACGTACCGGTACGTCCATGGAGGTAAAGGGATGGCTTTTGTGAAACGTACCAGTACGTCTATTGGGGGTAAAAGGGTTAACGTGAACTATGCTCAAGTCAAAGTGATTTTATCTATCACGAGAAAATTACTAGTCTGGCAGCCAAGCATAAGTATAGTCAATTCTTTTTAGTGAGGCAGATTTGAACCGACTCGCAGGGGTGCCCCTTTTAGCTCGGAAAAGTTTCCTGATCGCTGATTGGTTGGACAACATAATTCTAACCAACCGGAGAGCAGGAAACTTTTTCGAGCTAAAAGGGGACTGCTACGAGTCGGTGCAAATGCGCCTCATTAAAAAAAATTGAGTGTATGTATATATTTATTTATTGGTGAATTGGTGAGCCTAAGTGGTTAATTAGTATTATCAACCAATCATTTTGTTTTTTCCCCAAGATATTTAATCATTGAAAAGATGTTTGTCCGAGATAACCGAAAATCAGTAATTATTACCAATGGCTTTTACATATTGGAATTCCTGATTGCCATCAATTTTATGGTCCTTAGAAATGGTTTGATAAAATCTATCAATTTATGATGAGGTTTTTTATCAAATCTCTTCACATTTCCTTAGTAAGTTGCCGTAGCTATTTTCTTCTTATTGGAGGCATTGTTATTTAATTAGAATATAATTCTTTTGATGCAGCGTGAATTATTTTCTCAAAATCATGTAAATTTAGAATGGGCAATGATAGTCCTCAGATTGAATCCTGTCTTTGAAAGAGTTCTATAGCTGGAAATTTATGAATCGTGATTGAGAGAATTTAATCTTCACTATTATTTCAACGAACCTCCAATGATGTTCATACTGCTTCTCTTTGGGAGCTCCTATCTATCAACATTTACCCATAAAACTAAAATATTTCCCTTTTTCTTCCCTTTCAATAGACATGTTTCTAGTAAAGTAATGAGGGAATCAGGTGGCTAATGAGAATAACTAGATTTTTTCTACATCTGTTAAGGAAATGAACATAGCAGGAGTGAATTCTTCATATCACTTGCAGAGAGCTTCTAGCAATATTCAAAGCTCTTTAGAACCAGGAACCATTGGTGGTAGGTAAGACCATGGCTGTGTTTTCTTACAGTTTGACAACGTTGGCCTACAACCGTAATCAAGGTGGGAGGGAGAAGGTCTCAATACCTGAACTGGGTAGCGGAACCTTTATTGACCCGAACAAATTTGAGAGCAATAAGCCTTCTTCCTCAGTTTATTCTGGGGAAATTGAATATTTTAGCATACCAGCCAAGGCAAAACTACGAACGCTATAAGTTTCGTGGGATTAGAATTCCAAATCCTGCTGTCCAAAAAGACATTGTCATTTTTAGTTAAAAGCTTGGTCACAGAAGCTCACAAGGAATTGGATCCAATTCTGACGAAAACTTTAAAGGTTACGGTTCATGATATTGGCAGTGCTGCTTCATCTCTTAAGATTTTTAAATGTTGTTCTTAGAAAGGATTTTTGCAGCAGCTCAATGGCGTACCAAGTAAATTTTCAGAAACATTTTCTGAAATTAATCCTTGATTACTTATCAAGATTGTTAGGATAACCACTATACTCAATTTGTTTTAATGAAGCGCATTTTCCCCGACCCACAGCGTTGCCCTTCTGGCTCGTAAAAGTTTCCTGCTATCTGATTGGTTAGAATTATCTTGTCCAACCAATCAGCGATCAGGAAACTTTTCCGGGCTAAAAGGGCACCCTTGCGAGTCGGTGCAAATCTGCCTCACTAAAAAGAATTGACTATAGTTGCTGCCATAGATTAGTTAATTGTTCCGACGCGATATACAAACCTCGTAAGCATTTAATATAGAAATTCGCTTCAGCTCAGCTGAAACAAATTCCTATATTAGATAATTACAGGTTTGTATAACTAGGAAAAATACTATTTAGGACAAATTGTCATTTTATAATTTTCTTAATTTGGAAGAAAAAACCTAGTACTAGGGCTCTCTAGATAAATAACTAGGAGATAAGATGACATTTAGCTAAACAATCTGGAGTTATGTATTTGAAATTTAATTTTAGATGGTTTGTTACCAATAATCTTGACTACAGGGAAGTCTAGAAATTTCATTATTTTTATTATTTAAAACTATAAATGACCTATCTCTTTCCTTCCCTCGTGACCTATCTCCATCAGTGTGTGGAAGTCAGCAATATGAACATTGGCTGTTTATATAAATACACAGAATTTTAATAAGAAATTTGTTATTTCTATACTCACCTGATGTTCATGAGCTTCAACTTAGATCGTTTGTCACGTGATCGTGAGCGTGAGTCTCGAGATCATGAGGACCCCGCTCACGTTCACGAGGGCAACTCTCACGATCACGAGGACGATCCTTTTCCTCACCAATTTATGGTGTTAAGAGAAAAGGGAATAGTTTAAACTTTGAGGCTGGTGAGCTTGAATCTCGAGATCGTAAGGGCCCCGCTCACGTTCACGAGGGCAACTCTCACGATCACAAAGACGATCCTTTTTCCTCACCGATTTATGGTGTTAAGAGAAAAGGGAATAGTTTAAACTTTGAGGCTAGTGATCGCGAGTGTGAATCTCGAGATCGCGAGGGCCCCACTCACGTTCACGAGGGCAACTCGCACGATCGCGAGGACGATCCTTTTTCCCGCTGATTTATGGTGTTAAGAGAAAAAGGAATAGTATAAACTTTGAGGCTAAAATTCAAAGGTTTTGTGGTATGCCCAAGCCATCAGTTATCGCCATTAACTCCTCATTACTTTATTAGCGATAGAAGTCTATTGAAAGGAAAGGAAATCAGAGGCTTTGTAGCCTTAGGGGTAAATGTCATGGAAACCAAGCTTCCAGAAAGAAGGAGTATGAAAATAGGGTGAATATAGAAATGACCAATTTTGTTACTAAAATTCTCTTTTTAATATTCAAGTCCAGAATCATTTTCATGGTCCAAATGTAAGAAAAGATATTTCAATGTAATGCAAAGTGTTATGTATATTCTTTATTCTGTAAATATATGTAAAAATGGTTGATATTGTTTTTAATGTTTGAAGCGAGTTTCAAATACAGTAGCCCCTCATCTTATCAGAGGCTTCAGGGCTTTTGCCTCCAAGTAATGAAGTCTTAAATAACAAAGATTCTTCACTTGAACAGTTTCTATACATAGTTTCTATCCAAAAATTATCCTTGACTTTTGACATTCAACTCAGGATATTAAACTAAAATCCATCATTTCTAAAATAGTCACCTACCAAAAATTCGTCATTGTGTAGCTAAGTACAGAAATCAAGTAAGTTGAAATGTTACTGTATTTGAAATAACCTGTTTGAAGATGTACAGTTATTTTTTGTATTGTTATGAAGACCAAGAAAAAATATATGTAAAGACTTTAATTTTTTCTAATTTTACCTTTTTCTATCAGTCATATTAAAGAACATCATTATTCTCAGAAGTTATTTCAGATGTTAAAATTAAAGAAAATGATATCTTTATTGAAGTAGAAGGAAAATTAGAATGTATCATCGTAGTTGTTAATTAATCTAGTCATAGATTTTTATTTGAATTAATCATGCAGAGGATTAATATGATTTAAGATCTCGTGGGTTTTCAGTAATAGGGCCAAGTTATACTTTGGCGAATGTAATTTTTAACACCCAAAGTTTTTAATCTTTCAATTTTCTGTTACATTGTGTAATACTGCAATTATTTGTCTGTTTCTTTTCACCTATCCTTTGTAGTCTCTTGTTATTCAACTGTCCAACTTTTATTTAACCCTTTTACCCCCAAAGGACTTACTGGTACGTTTCACAAAACCCATCCCTTTACCCCCATGGATGTACCGGTACGTCCTTGCAAAAAAAAGCTTTAAAAATTATTTTTTTCATATTTTTGATAATTTTTTGAAAAAATTCAGGCATTTTCCAAGAGAATGAGACCAACCTGACCTCTCTATGACAAAAATTAAGGCTGTTAGAGCAATTTAAAAAAATTATACTGCAAAATGTGCTGGGAAAAAAATAACCCCCTGGGGGTTAAGGGTTGGAAATTTCCAAAGAGCCTGGGGGTAAAAGGGTTAAGAAAATAACTCCGAGTTTTATAGAATGAAGAAAAATATTGATTTGGAAGTTGAATTTCTCTAACTCTTGACATAGTATTATATTATGTTAGCAATATATATTATACTTACACACTTAGTCCTACTCTTCTAGGAGAAGGACACTCCAAAATCAAACCATTGTTATCTAGTCTTGGTTAGTGCCATAGCCTCTGTACCATGTTGTTCCACTGTCTTGGGTTAGAGTTCTCTTGCTTGAGGGTACACTCGGGCACACTGTTCTATCTAGTTTCTCTTCCTCTTGTTTTGTTGGTTTTTATTGTTTATATAGGAAATATTTATTTTAATGTTGTTACTATTCTTAAAATATTTTATTTTTCCTTATTTCATTTCCTCACTGGGCTATATTCCCTGTTGGGGCCCCCGGGCTTATAGCATCCTGCTTTTCCAACGAGGATTGTAGCTTAGCAATTAATAATAATAACAATTTTGTGACTCATTGTTACTTGCACCAGACTGATAAGGTTTTTATGCAAGTTGCACTAACACTTTTCTTTCTTGCAAGGAAAGGGTATTAATACCATGGATAACTCGTGTGCTTGACGATACCTTTAAGGGAGAATAAAATAAAAGGTATTTGATTTTGGGCAAATATTTATTCAACTAGGCTAACAGAAAGGATAATTAGTGATTAGAGCTCTGAAATGGAGAATGATTGATGAATTGTGAAATGAGATACCTGGTAAAAATACTCTTAATTACAAAAGACAATTCAATGAGTTTATTAAGTAATCCAGAGTGATCATTGCCTATAAATAAAGGAACAACATGATTAGTAATAATTTGACATTTGTGGTAATAGTCTACATGTCTATGGTATTACTGTAGTGTTTATATTAAAATCTTTTTAACCCTTTTACCCCAAGGCTATTTGGAACTTTCCAACCTTTAACCCCCGGGCATTTTTTTGTTTTTGTTTTTTTCAAGCACATTTTGCAATATATATTTTTTATATTGCTCTAACAGCCTTAATTTTCATCATAGAGAGGTCAGGTTGGTCTCATTCTTTTGGAAAATGCCTGTAGTTTCTCATAAAGTTATCAAAAATATGCAAAAAAAAAAAAATTTAAATAGTTTTTTTTGCAAGGACGTACTAGTACGTCCATGGGGGTAAAGGGATGTGTTTTGTGAAACGTACCAGTACGTCCATTGGTGGTAAAAGGGTTAATAAGGGTAATAATTTTGTAATGAAAAAATTTATGTATATTCATCGGAGTTTCAAGGTAAGGTTTGTACAAATTATGTATCGAAAATCAATCCTTTTTTAGGGAAATATTTGGGAAAGTTATAGATAATGGTCTTAAGTACTACATGAAGTCATTTACATTTCTGTAGGTTTTATAGGATGACATAATGTGACGAAAAGGCCTGCCATAAATTCCAAATATTAGATATAAGTAAAGAAAGCACTTAGAAATATCACAGTATTGTATTTGATTTTTCAAAAATTAAGAATATCTATCAGATTATCTATTGAATAAAAGTATTTTATATCTTCTATCCTTTTATAAAACTCCACAGGAGTTACATCATTCATAACTGTTAAGCTTCTAAATTGAAGCAATCTGCTTAAAATAAAACAAGTTACTCTCAAGTGAACCTGAGCTTATAAAAGGGATTTTGACGAAGGAAACTCTATCTCTGGGCGAGGAACCTTTGCTGCTCTGTGAAATGCTCCTTATAGCACCATTTCTAAGGCATAGTTATTGCTAAATATACCTGAGAAAAAAAGGATGCATGGATTGCCAGGAATAAACCCAGCTCACAATATGAATGTCGGTATAGTAAACTGGGGCGTGATAGAACCACTACCAGAGGTCCCTTACCAGTTAGACCTCTCCTTCATCAACATTCCCTGGAACAACGAGGTGCTGTCCTACGTCCGTCTGCTGCCTCCTACTACGACTATCCTTCCCCACCCGTACACCTCTTCACCCCCCCACCTCGTTCCTCCATAGCACCAGCGTTGGTCAGAAACTCATATTTTGATCAGTCTCTTGCAAAAACTTATGATTTCTACCCGGTCTGACTTCTAACGCTGAACTCCCTTGATGAATTGAAGTATAAACGATGCTTCGCAATGATTCTTCCGCACAGTACTTCATTTAAGGTTCAGTGCTTAACTCACTTTGATTTTCACATCCTTCTTAAGCACTAATAATTCATTGGTTGAAGCATGTCGAAATCTTAGTTGATGGAGTATCTTCACTTTTCTTTCTGTATAGTAGATAGCACATTTAAGGTAAATGGGTCTCAATATACTGTAGTTTCCGGAAATATTATTGCTATAGGGTATTTTGTTTGTTGTTTCTGTAGTAGTAGATTAATTTGAAACCATAATATGTCCTTATGTATGTGTGTATTATATATATATTATTTTTATTAAATAAGCAAGTTATAAAACTAGTTACAGTATTAGCATCGAGTTTTAGAATATAATGTTTGTGTGGAATTATTTTTTTAATTACTCTTGCAATTATTATTATTATTTATTATTATTATTATTATTCTGTGCAGTACTATGTTATTACTACAGCACTATAGAATATACTTGCATTGATCATAATGGAACTGTTTAGTCCAGGAGAACTAACTGTCTGTATATATATAGTATGTATTTGTGTTTGTACATTGTATTTTTGCCTCAAATTTAAGCCATTTACAATACTTGAGAAAGTATTTATATTTATTTCCTCACATACGTTTGATAGAATTAGATAATTCTTCTCTTTTCTATTTTGTCATCCACTGAAAATTAGCACTATCTAATGGGCGAAGCACATCTACCATACACTGCTAGGTCAATCCATGCCAGGAAACTATCCACTCTCGTATACAGTCCAGGAAAATTGACATCACCGCAGCCGTACCCAGCACTTACCACACCCGCAACTTGTAGGATTTCTTGCAGAAACAGCGGCCCGCCCGAGTCGCCCTAAAAATGTAAAAGAGTAGACTTAGATCTTTGATTTGCACAAATTTCACCGTGAAAGTATTCAGGAATCTATTGATTTGAAGGTCTGTGGTTTCATATTAGGTCCATGAGATCATAGAATTATTCAAATTATAACTTTTGGTGAATTACATCATCATCATATACCAAAGGCACTTCCCCCAGTTTTGGGGGGTAGCCGACATCAACAATGAAACTAAACAAAAAAGGGGACCTCTACTCTCTACGTTCCTCCAGCCTAACCAGGGACTCAGCCAAGTTCAGCTGGTACTGCTAGGGTGCCAAAGCCCAACCTCCCACATAATTACATAATTATAATATACATTGTTTTCCAGATTTCATAAAATAGGTAGGTTTCGGAAACTCACTCGGCACACATCTTCTCCATCGTCCCCTCCGGCACATAACATATTTGAGATAAGGCCCTCTGGGTAATGTAAAGTGAACACTTCCCCAAGAGTGCTGTAAGACTCGTTGCACTGCGGGAGCGAGCGCACTTTAACCTCCACGTCAATCAGAACATCGGAAGCTTCATCTGGAAGTATTCGGGAAAAATTAATTGAATTTATGGACTTACTTTTATTTAATTCGAAAGTCACTTATATGTTTTACCTAATATTTTTTTACGAGTCATTCACTCCGCTTCCAGCATTAACCCTTTTACCCCCAGGCTATTTGGAACTTTACAACCCTTAACCCCCAGGCATTTTTTTTTTAAGCACATTTTGCAATAAATATTTTTTAAATTGCTCTAACAGCCTTAATTTTTGTCATAGAGAGGTCAGGTTGGTCTCATTCTTTTGGAAAATGCCTGAAGTTTCTCATAAATTTATCAAAAATATGCAAAAAAAAAAAATGTAAATACTGTATCAGTTTTTTGCAAGGACGTACCAGTACATCCATGCGGGTAAAGGGATGAGTTTTGTGAAACGTACCAGTACGTCCATTGGGGGTAAAAGGGTTAATATGTTTATGTAACCTATGTTCTTGATGACTCTTTGAAGAACTTGGTCATTTATGAAATAGAACTTATTGTTCTAGCAGTCACATAGAAATATCTCTACAGTACTTAGATAAAAGGCTTACAGTATTTGGCTTTTGTTTTTTCGTAAATAGATTGTTTTTATAATTCACAAGGGATAATGCCCATCTTTTTTTGAAGGTATTACTTTGCTTTCTAACTTAGGCAATGAAGTTTTTACTTAAAGTTAATTAAGCTCTTTTAGTTCTGTGACCATTATTATTATGCTTTGAGTTATCCAAGTGAAATAAAACAATATTCTTAAACATTCTAACTTGACCATCGAGTTGCACTTCATGCTCAACGGAAAGGTTTCTTAAATGAGAATTGAAAAAGCAAAGTTGATATTGGATAGTTAAGTAATGAGACCAAAAACCTTGAATACTTTTTACATTGTCACATGCCTAGGCAATGCAAGAGAAAAACCTTATCTTCCTGAACACCCCTTTGTACTTGGATGGTGATTTGGTAGTTTTTGTATTTGATTAAGAGATAATTGATTTTAATCATCGTCCCAATTCACAATTAATCCGAGATTTACTTACTGTTTGCTCTCGTGCCCCAACCGGAGACGGTAGCGACCTGTCCTTCAAACAATGTCAGCTTCATTTCTCTCAAACATAGTCCCAATTCACAGTTAATCTGACATTTACTTACTGTTTGCTCGCGTGCCCCAACCGGAAACGGTAGCAACCTGTCCTTCAAACAATGTCAGCTCTGACTGCGGAACACAACTAGGAATCAGTCCGGAGTTTAGTGGTATATCCTCTTCAAGTGTTATAACCTGGATGGTGATAGAAAGAGTTTTGGTTACAACTTACCAGTGCAATATTTTATTCTCCCGGTTTAGATTATTTTGCTACACAGATAAATAGTTCCTAGTTACAATGGTTATGGAAACTGATGGAGTATCGTGCAAAAATCTTTTGGCAGATCTGAAGATCTTTTACAGCCTCTTCTGTGTGTGTGTGTGTGTATATATATATATACAGTATATATATATACATATATATATATATATATATATATATATATATATATATATGTATATATATATATATATATATATATATATATATATATATATATAAAATAAGTAAAAACATCTAAAAACTATTAATATTTTGCATGTAAAACAGAAGTAGTTTGTTGAGAATTAGTTATAATACAGGCTAATTTGCTGAAGAGTCCAACCCCTAAAGTTGGTGAAAGCTACTTAATACATGTGCTAATAGTACACACACACACACACACACATGTGTACGTTATATAATTTTATCATTGTAGGCTCATTTCACCACTTACAGCAATGTCGTTGTATTTAACAGGAAAACGATATCCAGGATTGACAGCAATGCGCTTCACTCGGTAGTCAACGGTGCGACTCTCGTTGCTTGTGCTGAAGTCCCTCTCGCCTAATCGAATCAGGTTTGGTCTAAAATATTTCAATAATATTTAGAATTAATATTTACAAACTGGAGATATAATTAACCCTTTTACTCCCAGGCTCTTTGGAAATTTCCAACCCTTAACCCCCAAGGGGTTATTTTTTTCCCAGCACATTTTGCAGTATATTTTTTTTAAATTGCTCTAACAGCCTTAATTTTTGTCATAGAGAGGTCAGGTTGGTCTCATTCTCTTGGAAAATGCCTGAATTTTCTAAAAAAAATTATCAAAAATATGAAAAAAAAATTTTGTATAACATTATTTTGCAAGGACGTACCGGTACGTCCATGGGGGTAAAGGGATGAGTTTTGTGAAACGTACCAGTACGTCCTTTGGGCGTAAAAGGGTTAAGAGGTAAAGCATCAGTAACTGGATGTTTTCATGATCAGGGTTGTATTTTAAAGCTTATATATTCTACTCGATATAAATCTACAGGTTTGGAAATGGAGTTCTGGAAATTTTCTCTTTCCTGAGTTGTTGAATATCTTTCCTGCTCCAGATACTTGTACATTTTTATACTTCAATTCTCACTTTTAATCCTTCAGGTCAATTAATGAGGAAAGAAATTAGTCTGATTTACTGTAGTTTTATAAAAATGTAAGTTTAATTTTATGTATGTGAAATAAGAACTAAAGGAAATAGTGACTTTTTCCTTAGGTTGTATTGTGTTTGGAAAGAAACATTCGCCTGTAAATTAGCAGTGATAAAACTTACTTTCTCGGTATAACACAGTGTGCCGCAGTCAGGATGTGTTTCTGAGATATTAGCGTCCCTCCGCAATAGAATATATTTCTCGCCAACTCTGCCACGTCATTTCCTTCATCTTCAGCGCTCTCTTCTTCCTCCATATGCTCCTCCCTTCTTTCATTTTCAACATCCATATCATCATCTTGATCAACATCAGGAGCAAAGCCTATTGCTGCGGGGCCAAGGCCTTGAAGTGGGTCATCATTTGTCATATTGACAGCTGAGAAAGTTGCGTTATCAGATGATGTAGTGGAGGAAACTGTAGTTGTAATACTTTGATCATCTAAGTCAAAACTGTTTTCAGTAATGTCACTCATAGCAGGGACCTGACTTGTTAGAAGCATCTCTGGTGTAATGTCTAGGGGCGCATAAATTTGCGAGTAAGATAATTCTGTTGAAGAAAGAACTTGAGCATCGGTAGAGAGAGATGGGCGTATCTCTTCTGTCATGAAAGGTACGGAGGAGCTTGTAGGGGGAGTAGGTTTGTCATTTGTAAAGGCTTCTGAAGAAACCTTAGGAAGGCTTTGCTGGACGCCTTTCACTGATGAAAGTTCTGGAGGAGGCGTATAAGAGAGAGATGGGCGTATCTCTTCTGTCATGAAAGGTACAGAGGTGCTTGTAGGAGGAACAGGTTGGTCATTTGTAAAGGCTTCTGAAGAAACCTTAGGAAGGCTTGACTGGACGCCTTTCACTGATGAAAGTTCTGGAGGAGGCGTATAAAGACCATTTGCTATTATCAAAACAGTATCTTTAGATTGGGAATTGAAGGCTCCTTGCTTTCTCTTTGGTCGAACTAGCTTGTTGGGAGGATTCGATTTCCCTTTCTGAAGAACGATCTTCTTTCTCATTTGAGCAGATTGTTTATAAGGATACCTTGTTACTGGAATCCATCCCCCATACTCAATAACTGGAGGTTTGAAGAGACTAGAAACTCTGGAGGGAATTGGAGTATTTTGATGTATGTGAGTGCGTTGCTGTTCTACTTTGGTTCGTCTTTTGTTTCTTGAAGCAATGTTGATGGGCGAGCTCTGAAAATATCACAAATATTAATTGTCGAAAATATAGCATATCAAATTTTTCTGTTTTAGGTACAGTATTATAAGATACTTTACTTTACTCTACTTTACTTTAAAGGCTGTTTTTCTGGTCATATACAGCAGGGGACAGATAAAGTGTTACGATAAGTAACTATAAATAAAGATTTTTTATGGCATTTCATACATAATCATAATTTTTCTTCCGGGATAGGAAAGTAAGGATTAATGGTAATTTTTCTTCCGGGATAGAAAAGTAAGGATTAATGGTAATTTTTCTTCCGGGATAGGAAATTAAGGATTAATGGTAATTTTTCTTCCGGGATAGGAAAGTAAGGATTAATGGTAATTTTTCTTCCGGGATAGGAAAGTAAGGATTAATGGTAATTTTTCTTCCGGGATAGGAAATTAAGGATTAATGGTAATTTTTCTTCCGGGATAGGAAATTAAGGATTAATGGTAATTTTTCTTCCGGGATAGGAAATTAAGGATTAATGGTAATTTTTCTTCCGGGATAGGAAAGTAAGGATTAATGGTAATTTTTCTTCTGGGATAGGAAAGTAAGGATTAATGGTAATTTTTCTTCCGGGATAGGAAAGTAAGGATTGACTGATACCAGAAAAGTTAACTCACAAGTCCTAGCCATTCAGGTGGGGGCGCAAGCTCTGCATCTGGCATCAAAATATCTTCAGCCCTTGAAGGAATGGCATCTGAGCCACCGTGCTGTAAAATAAAGATATACAAGTGTACCATGCATGGTTTCTGTGCTGTACAAATATAAGCTCTGGGTGATAGGAGGATAAATGTGAGAGAGGCAAGAGAGCGTGCTAGAAATAGGAATGAATGGCGAGCGATTGTGACGCCGTTCCGGTAGGCCCTGCTGCTTCCTCCGGTGCCTTGGTTGACCGCGGAGGTAGCAGCAGTATGGGATTCAGCGTTATGAAGCTTCATCTGTGGTGGATAACGGGGAAGGGTGGGCTGTGGCACCCTAGCAGTACCAGGCAAACTCAGTTGAGTCCCTTGTCAGGCTGGGAGGAGCGTAGAGAGGAGAGGTCCCCTTTTTTGTTTCATTTGTTTGATGTCGGCTACCCCCCAAAATACGGGGAGGTCCTTGGTATATATATATATGTATGTACAAATATAATGATTGTTATTGTCAATTGTTTTTCAAGATCTAGGCCTTGAATGTCATGCATTGCATAGACTAGGCTACTATTAAAACACTAGTAGCATAGTTTTTAATATTGCACTTTTAAGGCGTGGAAAAATAGAACTCAAGCCTTTGAAAGCGGTAATGACATCAGGTTCTTTCATCATATGAAAACATTTAATGTGAATATATATATATATATATATATATATATATATATATATATATATATATATATATGTGTGTGTGTGTATGTATGTATGTATGTATGTATGTATAAAGCTCTCCAATATTTTTTTATTTATAAGAAACATAATGAAAATATATGATTGAAAATATGATCTTTCATATCTAATTTCTCTCGATTATGACTGTACGTTGTAGGTGCTGTAACATAAGCCTCAATGAATAGTTTATATATACTAATTTTACTGGGTTTCATGCTGTAAATGATTGAGAAAAACTTACCTGGCAAAAGTTCACAGCTTCAACAACATCAAATACAGCCGGGGGCAGAGACTTCCCTGTGTTTTTGCCAACTAAGCTTCCTAGTTCATCCACCAGGGTTATGTACCCACCAGCATCACAGTTCGGAACAAGAGCAGCGGCTGCTGCGTCTGAAGATTGACTCTCAGGAGCTGATCCTCCACCTGGGGAGGTTTGTTGTGCATCTTGTGCTCCTTGAGCTCCTTGACCATCTTGGCTACTACCTTCATTGTTTCCTTGGCCATTGTTATTTGAATTGCTGTTGCCGTCATCGTTGTTATTGTTATTATCGTTGTTGTTTTCATTATTATTATCATCATTGTTGTTGTTATCATTATTATCATCATTGTTGTTGTTATCATTATTGTTTGTATTATCATCTTGATTATCGTCATTATTGTTATTATTTTGATCATTATTGTTGTTGTCATTATTATTTTGAGAATTTTGTAATAGCTGTTGCAGAATAGCTTGAAGTAATTGTTGCAAAAGTTGCTGAAAAAGGCTGATATTTGTTTGGCTCATTATTATCGATATCATGGTACTTGCAATGGCCAAAGCTGCAATGGTCTCTGGAGTTAGAAGCTCTTCCTCCGGTTGTGTTGATTCATCTGGTGATGTGGTGGTGGGTGGCAGTGTCGTTACTGGGGGGTCCGTTGACGAAGGAATAATTGTAGTGGTTGGATCCGTAGAGGTACTAGGTGGTGGGGGATTAGTGACTGTAGGGGTAGAGTCGGGTTCTGTAGTTGGAACGTTAGTGGTTGGAGCTGTTGGTGAAGTTGGAAGATCGGTCGGAGTAATCGTAGGATCAGGTGTTTGAAGTGTAGGATCAGTTGGAGTAATCGTAGGATCAGGTGTCTGAGGTGTAGGATCAGTTGGAGTAATCGTAGGATCAGGTGTCTGAGGTGTGGGATCAGTCGATGGAATAGGAAGGTTAGTTGGTGTAATGGTATGATTTGGTGTAGTAGGTTCTGTTGTTGGCAGGGTAATTGAGGTTTCTGATGTTGTTGGTTTTGAGGTCGTTGGAGTTGTTACAGGAGGGCTTTCGCAAGTAACGGGAGCAATAGATAGTAAGCTATTTTCCTTTGAGACGATAACTGGACAATCGCCGTCCTTATCTGAGATTGAGGGGCATGAAGGCTCTTCAACATCTGTTTTTAGACATTTAAACTGGCCAGAAGACTCTTCAGAAACTATATTCAGACATTTAACCTTGTCAGTTGTTAGAGCTTCACAGTTATCATCATTATCTAAATAGAATCTAAAGCAGTTCTCCTGTGAAAATAACAACTCTTTGCCATGCGATGAAGACAGGATGTTTATCTTAGAACAGTTTTCATAATTGGTGACATCGCAATTGCCGAAGTCAATTGTGGGAATAGGACACGCTGTCTCTGTATCTGTATTGTTCCCAACACCCAGGATCAGACTCTGACAGTCATTCAAACTGTCATTTTCACAGTTATCAACGACGATTGTGAAATTTGGACAATTCCCTTCACTCTTTCCCCCACACTTGTCCAAATCAATGGTGGTGTCTGAGCAAATTTCGTAACCTGGGTCACAGTGATCTCTTTTAATAACAGCCTTTGAACAGTTTTGGTCACAGGGAAGAGTACAATAGCCTTCTTCCGATGGCATGATCTCACATGAACCATCGTCTTTGGTATTGACAGAGCACTGTTGGTCTTCAGGTACAGGCATTTCGCACTTTGTGTATATAGTGTGTGCCACAATGACAGTGCTTGTAATTGTTATCCGCCATTCTGGCTCAGTGATTTGAACATTACGGATCTCATTTCGAGTGCCAATGAGTGGGATATTATTAATCTCCTTTTCAGGAAGTGAAGTTGGTGAAAACTGGAAGACGGGAGACATGACCATGGCTGTTGGACTTATAAAATTTCTTGCTACTAGATATGGTGTTGATAAAAATGCTCTCTCCAGCAAGACAGAAGAAACAAGATCTGTAGAGAAAGCCAAATCTGCTTCTTTTATTGTCTCAGTGACTATGTACGAAGATAACAAGCTAAGAGAGCTCATTGTTTGGTAGATTATAGTGCTGATGGAGCCATATCCGGAAAGTAAAGAAAGAATACTTTGGGGTATCGTGAAGTCTTCTGTGCAAATTGTCACAGTTTCAAAGGACGAGGATAATGTGTATATAGTGGATGATAATGGTATTACAGATGTAAACGTTGATACAGTAGCAACTGAGCCTTCCACTGTCATAGTTACAGTATTTATTGCTATAGTTGAGGTCATGGTTTGTGCCGGGAGAGTTTCCACTATTATATTGGTAGAGACAAGGACGTCTGCGGTTGCGTCTTGTTTTACGAACGCTGACGTTTTCTGCCCTCTGTTATCTTTTGAAAGGTGTTCTTTGTACAGAGGAGATATCAAAGAAGATTGCGTTTTTAGTGATATCAGCTTGTGAATCTCTTGAGCAGTGGTATGCATTGTTACTTTGTTGATGCTGGTTTCTAAGTTCATGGTATCTATCGCCGTCATAAAGGAAGGAATTTTCATTCTTTTCTTTTTGTTACCTCGTTTCGTCTTGTGCTGCTTTCCTGTGGGAGAGATGGATGCCAATCAATCTCTTTCTAATAAGACTTACCTTTACATAATGATCCACTTACTAACAGTAGCTAATTATTATTTTCATTTGGTTTGAATATGAATAGGTGTTGCTTTGCAGATCCTCACAACAATGGGATAAAATAGTAGGCTATTATGAACATTATAATTCCCTATTGGTCTTTGTGTTAAAGAACTATGCATAAGATTATTCTTATGCTTCAATAACCGGATACTATACGAATTGAAAATGATGGAAAGTATTGGTTCAGTATAACGACCCTTTAATGAATTATTAAAATGACAAAACCATTGAGAAGAAGGGGACTAGAACCTGGAGGTTGAAGATGTACTTCTTAAGAAGTGGAAAATTAAGTACTTATACACATATATACTGTTTGTATGTACTGAATCTCTAAAAAATATATATTTTAAGTGATTACGCTACAATACTCATCGTGTTATAGCTTTATATTATACATTAGGCTACTTTGGAATGTCTAGAGAGAATATTTGGAGCTCAGTGGTCCAGTTTAACTATTTCATGAATAACCTGATGATACTAAGATACATGTTTCTAAAAGGCATTAAATGTGAAATGATATTAAGTCATGAGCCAGTCAGTCACGTTTGTCTGACAAATAGTAATTGGATAAATGATGATTGTATAGGTAAGAACTCCTAACAGTGTAGAAATAGTCGATTGGAGAATAGTAATTGCATTCGTGGGAGAATATTCGAATTGACTAGTTCGTTTTCCTTACTTTTTGTTCTCCTTTTTGGTGTTCGTTTATGGACGGAAAGTAAACTGAATGATTGCCATTTGTTAATATTAAATGTAAATTTTTAAGTGTTTTGTGTATTATATTCAGTAAATGACATGATTAGGTAAAGAAACCTTTCCTCTTTGAAGCCCCTTGCAACAACATGAAAATTTGAGATTTGGTATCTGAGTTGATTGCTTTTGGTTCTGTTAACCACTATTTCATCCCTGCAGCTACGTAAGAATACACGATTTAGAAAGACTGGGTTAACATCTAATTTCCTGTTGTTGTTGTAGATGGCGTGTCACCCTTGAACAATGATCGTAGAACTATTTGACAAGGCTAAAATGTATTGATTTTTTAGCATTATTATTATTATTATTACTAGCCAAGCTACAACCCTAGTTGGAAAAGCAAGATGCTTTAAGCCCAAGGGCTCAAATAGGGGAAAATAGCCTAGTGAGGAAAGGAAATAAGGAAATAAACAAATGATGAGAACAAATTAACAATAAATCATTCTAAAAACAGTAACAACGTCAAAACAGATTTGTCTTATGTAAACTATTAACAACGTCAAAAACATATGTCATATATAAACTATAAAAAGACTCATGTATGATAATAATTATCATCATCATTATTTGAATTCCCTTTCTGTGAAACTGGATAATGAAGTACTTAGGTAATTATTTACCCCACTTATTTTCAATGTCACACATCATTTTAAATAGTGGAATTATATTTTTATTTTCTTTCGACCCAAGGGGCCATGATAGCTGGAAGACTTGTACATCAGAATTCGACGTCATCAAACATTGAATTTTTAGCTTGGCTAATGCAAGGAAGAAAATCGTTACAAAGTTTAATTTAATGGCTTTACATTTTGAGGAAGTCTACTTTTTGTTTTTGCATTATTGTTGATAGGTATCCGGGAGATTGCTTACTTTTACCCTAAGATACCTTTTTTACTTTAATTTGTTTCCAACTTGTAAGTTAATGATAAAAGATTTATTTTTTATGCTTAATATCTTTTTGTTTTTGATGAATCTTGGTACCTAGGGATTTCTTTTCTTGCCTGTGCCATTTTTTATTTTTTTTTTCATCGGTTTTAGGTTGACATAAAACCTTTATAGGAACTGATTATTTGAGTCATTTCAATTTTGTAAAAGCCTTTTTTCCATTAATTCCTCCAAAATCCCTTTTAATTTTTTCCTTTATTTTCTTTACACGAAAGGATTTTTTCACTATTTTATTCTATGACTTAAAAGTTCAAACATTCCTATAAGTGGATAAGTATATTATTTTACTGTTCGAGTACAATGTTTAATGCAATGTTGGTGCCTTCCACATTTTAGCCTTTGCCTGATGGCTCTTTCCATACATCTGTCTACTTTCTTCATCTTTTCCATCTTCTTCCCTAGGCTGTACAAATGTTGTTAATGTAAGCTAAAGACATGACACATTTTTGGGGGTGTTATATGTCACGATAATCTTATTTCATTGAGATAGCTAAACTTTCCTTAATTATAGACTAATTGGGCAATAATCAAATACTCATTACTTGAATTACATGAAAGTTTTGGACTTATATCAAGAGACATCTTACCTCTTTTTCTATTTTTTCTCCTATTTTTTCTCTTACTTTTGCGTGGAGCATGTTTGCGATTACGTCCTGTATGGAAATTAACTTTATTTACAGTCTTGTGTTTTATATTCCCTGAGGTTTGTCTACTTCTCCCTGGTTTCTGTAAGCTGTTGCCGATCTTCTCCATCATTGACTTTCTCATGGGTCTCGTCTCCAGCTTTGATTGTTGTGTTGTTAAGTATCGGTCTTGATCTCGTCTGTAGTCTGGTATGAACAAGGTCGGCACAGACCTAGCTTCTCTCTGGCTGCCTTCTAGGAAATCTGTCCCGCAGTCTGTGAGAAGTAGTGAAATTTTAAGTGTTGTTGCAGGACTTGAAGTAATTTTGAGACATGCCTAGAAATTCGCCATCATATGACAAATCATTTACACATTTACAAATTTATATATATATATATATATATATATATATATATATATATATATATATATATATATATATATATATATATATATATATATATATATATATACATATACATATATATATATACATATACATATACATACATATGCATGAAAGTAGAGAGTCCGTTATAAAACAGGTGGAACAATTTAGATACTTGGGATATACAGTATTTTAAGTCAGGTGGGAGGATGTGATGGGGAAGTCAAGGTAGGTAGTGAGAGTGATATGTGATAAGAAAAGGCCAATCAAACTAAAAGTAAAAATCTGTTGCACAGTATCAACGTATGGGTCGTAATATTGCCTCGAAGACGAAAAGAAGAAGCAGAGCTTGAGAGAACAGAAATGAGAATGTTGAGGTGATTTATGGGAATATCACTGCTTGAAAGATTGAAAAATTATGAAATAAGAAGAATGGAAGGCGTAGTATATATTACTGAGGGGATAAGTGTCATGACTGAAATTTTGTGGTCACATGTTGATTGATGGTGGAGAGGGAGTGACGAGGGCCTGGGAGGAACCTGTAAGTTAAAGATCGACGGGGAGGCAGAGGCTTAGATGGCGTGATAAGGTGAAGGATGATATGGAGAGAGGAGATTTAGTGGAAGAGTTTACCTTTGATAGAATGCATTGGAGAGGGCGCGTTAGGCAACCGACCCCTTATTGTTAGGATAACGTTGGGAAGGAAGATAATACATATATATATATATATATATATATATATATATATATATATATACATATATATACATATTTATATATATATATATATATATATATATATATATATATATATATATATATATATATATATATATATATATATATATATATATATATATGATTCAACATCATAACCTTATCCTCTAACAGAATACTCACCAAAATCTGGGTTGGTCAAAGATCGCGATTGCTCTCTACAAGCTTCACCTGTTTAGAAAACGCAGTATTAATGTATCTAATTATATTAGTGATTATACTTTATAGTCGTACACAGAGACAAGTAATATGCCATGCCTTTCAAATATAGCTTATCACTGAACATTGGTGTCGCTCTAAAGCCCTGTCCACACGATCGTGCATGCCTGTTGGGCAAACAGTGATACCAGACCGCAATAGTTAGTTAGAATGAGGGTTAATGACGTCAGAAGCGGGACAACCACAGACAGGGATCTGGCATCATACAGTGTTGCCAGATCCCTGCCTTTAGTTTTCCCACTTCTGACGTCATTAACCTTCATTCTTATTAACTATTGTGGCCTGGTATCACTGTTTGCCCGTCGGGCATGCACGATCGTGTGGACAGGGCTTTATATGTCCATTTACGATATTAATACCAGTTCAAAAGAAAGGCTCGTGCTGGTATAAGGCTAGGTAGATATTAGAAAGTCAATTATTTCGTAAGATCCAACTCACCAAAATCCCTCGTCTGCAACGAGCAGATGGGCAGAAATTCACTGCAAGAAGCCGAGCAGAATCGTAGGTAATAAGAAGGGTTAGCGGTGCATTCCCCAAGTGCCGCTCCTAGGAAGCATGAGTCCGGGTCGCCTTTATCCACACAGTCGGCCTCAGCTGTAACGATTGACAGTGAATTTATTATTATTATTATTATTATTATTATTATTATTATTATTATTACTACTACTTGCGAAGCAACAACCCTATTTGGACAGGATGCTATAAGCCCAGCGGGCCCAACAGGGAAAATAGCCCAGTGAGGAAAGGAAACAAGGGAATTATGATATTTTAAGAACAGTTTATGTACTCTTATTATTATTATTATAACTTGCTAAGCAACAACCCTAGTTGGACAGGATGCTATAAGCCCAGGGGGACCAACAGGGAAACTAGCCCAGTGAGGAAACGAAACAAGGAAAAATTTAAAAAATTAAGGCCAGTAACATTAAAATAAATAATTCCTATATAAACTATAAATACTTTAACTACTCAAGATGAAGAGGAATTAGATAGAATAGTGTGCCCGAGTGTACCCTCAAGCAAGAGAACTCTAATCCAAGACAGTGAAAGACCATGGTACAGAGGCTATGGCACGGCCCAAGATTAGAGAACTATGGTTTGATTTTGGAATGTCCTTCTCTTAGAAGAGGTGCTTATCATAGCTAAAGAGTCTTTTCTATCCTTACCAAGAGGAAAGTAGCTACTGAGCAATTGCAGTGCAGTAATTAACCCCTTGAGTGAAGAAGAATTGTTTGGTAATCTCAGTGTTGTCAGGTGTGTGAGGACAGAGGAGAATATGTAAAGAATAGGCCAAACTATACGGTGTATGTATAGGCCAAAGGAAAGAACCGTAACCAGAGAGAAGGACCCAATGTAGAACTCTTTGGCCAGTGAAAGGACCCCATAACTCTCTAGTGGTAGTATCTCAACGAGTGGCTGTACGTGTTCAGTGGCTACTTTCCTCTTGGTAATGGTAGAAGAGACTCTTTAGCTATGGTAAGCAGCTCTAATAAGAGAAGGACACTCCAAAATCAAACCATTGTTCTCTAGTCTTGGGTAGTGCCATAGCCTCTGTACCATGGTCTAATAGTCTTGGGTTAGAGTTTTCTTGCTTGAGGGTAAACTCAGGCACATTATTCCATCTAATTTCTCTTCATCTTTATTTGTTAAAGTTATAGTTTGTTATATTTTATGTAGGAATTATTTATTTCAACGTTGTTACGGGCCTTATTTTTTTATTATTTTTCCTTGTTTCCTTTCCTCACTGGGCTATTTTCCCTGTTGGGGCCCTGGGCTTATAGCGTTCTGCTTTTCCAACTAGGGTTGTAGCTTAGCAAGTAATAATAATAATAATAATAATAATAATAATAATAATAATAATAATAATAATTAAACCACTAAACCGACCTGTTTTTTTTTCTGTGCCATGTGAAGAGAATTTATTGAGGGGGCTACTGAACCAACTCGAATAAAAAAAAATCACCTTTTTAATCCCATTTGTGACATTAGTAACTTACCAAGTCAGCAGGCGTCTGGTGTTGAAAAGTCATTAGATATCTGGTCCACCTAAATGTAGCAGAGAGTAGCAGTAAGCCCTAAGAAATCCAGAGAATTAATAAAAAGAAATCGTACTTAAAAAGTCATTAGACATCTGGTCCACCTAAATGTAGCAGAGAGTATCAGTACAGTAAACCCTAAGAAGTCCAGAGAATAAATAAAAAGAAATCATACCTAAAAAGTCAGTAGACATCTGGTCCACCTAAATGTAGCAGAGAGTAGCAGTAAGCCCTAAGAAGTCCAGAGAATTAATAAAAAGAAATCGTACTTAAAAAGTTAATAGACACATCATCCCCCTAAATGTAGCAGAGAGTAGCAATAAGCCCTAAGAAGTCCAAAGAACTAATAAAAAGAAATCGTACTTAAAAAGTCAGCAGACATCTGGTCCACCTAAATGTAGCAGAGAGTAGCAGTAAGCCCTAAGAAGTCCAGAGAATTAATAAAAAGAAATCGTACTTAAAAAGTCAGCAGACATCTGGTCCACCTAAATGTAGCAGAGAGTAGCAGTAAGCCCTAAGAAGTCCAGAGAATCAAGAAAGAGAAATCGCACTTAAAAACATCGAAATGGTTACTCACACACAGGCAGGCAAGACCCGCACGTGGACGGGCAGTTGACCAGCATATCGGCTGGGTCTGTGTCGCATTCCCCGTTGATACCCCGTTGAGTGCAGTTGGGCAAGAGGTCGTTGCAGACCCCGGTGATTTCCACGGCCGACGAGGTGTCATTGGAGCCCAGCGCGGCTACGCTGATAGGTGTTGCTGCTATTTTGGTTCGACGGAGCCAATTTGTTTTCGTGGAGGGAAGGGGGAGAATTCATCAGTATAAAGAAGTAGGTTTTCATATGAATGAACATACGAGAGACATTAGATGAAATGCATATATTATGTATTCTAAGCTAGTGAATTAATGAAAACACATGGTTTGATTTTGGAGTGTCGTAGAAGAGAAGCTTGAAATTAATCGAGAAAAATAAGTCTTTAAGAAAAATACGCATTGTTTATTAGACTCACCTTGGCCTTTAGCTCCTGTAGCCTGGAGTAGGATGATTATGGGCAGTATCAACAATAATAAGTTAATTCTGGCATTATTGCTGTTGCTACATCCTCTTGATGATATTAACGAAGTCAGTAGCTGAAGCCTCAGTGGTGATGTCGATCCCTGGCCTATTCTCGTTTTCTTTACCTCGCTCTGACGCATGTTGGAGAGTCTACTGAACTGAGTTAATTCAAGGTATAAATAAACTGGAATTATATTGAGAAAGAAGACTAATTTTGCTTCTCTCTAATTCTCCTGTTGTCATTGTTCCCAAAGCGTTGTTCTTAAATGAATGAGTATAGTTTTGTTTCCAACATTAAAATTGAGGATGCCTGACATGATTTTGTCTTTGTATTTGGTGTTGGGCACTACATTGCAATTCTTGAAATCTATTTAATGCACTTAACTATTCACATTTGTATATTCTCTAAGATATAAACACACACTAATCCTTGCGATAGGTCTGTATCTTGCGTTAGGTGTAAGCTCTTCTTTCCTACTGCCGTACTTTCCTTGGTGTCTTCAAACCTAGTCGAGAAAAAGGCACAGGGTTACCCTTCATATTGACACTTTGCTAGGTAAAACATTCAGGCCTGGTTCAAATGAAGAAGGTAACGTATTTCCTCATTGTTCCAACATAGGGGAAATATTTTCAGATTAAATATGAAGGTTCTCCCACGCCTTGCTAGTGCAACCTTTAACATTCACTTACTTAACTTTGGGTTAAAGAAAGGTTTTTCGCCTACCAGCTAGCCTTTAACATTCACTTACTTAACTTTGGGTTAAAGAAACGTTTTTTGCCTACCAGCCAGGCAATTGTTCAGTTGATTTTAAGTGTCCGTATTAGCGTTAATCTGAAAAGAATAGATTAGAAGATAAGCAATTTTAACAATTAGACCATTTTACAAATTATTTTGGCAGACTAACTTCTGTCTTAAGCCCTGTCCACACGGTCGAGCATGCCCGACGGGCAAACAGTGATACCAGGCCGCAATAGTTAGTGAAAATGAGGGTTGATGACGTCAGAAGCGGGAAAACTAAAGGCAGGGATCTGGCAACACTGTATGATGCCAGATCCCTGTCTGTGGTTTTCCAGCTTCTGACGTCATTAACCCTCATTCTTACTAACTATTGTGGTCTGGTATCACTGTTTGCCCGTCGGGCATGCTCGATCGTGTGGACAGGGATTTAACTATCACACCTAGGATTTGATTCACGTTTAGCTTTCTAGTCATTTCTTGCTATAAAATCATCTATATCAGAATTAGTAAGTCTGTACAGTCATGTGCCCCTAAGGTACAAAATCAACATCTATTACGGATTTTATAGTTGTGACTCCGTTTTGGAGCTAGCTTTCACTTCCAGATAAAAATACTATTCGTATTTATTCTTATCCCTTGCTGTCCAAATTAAATAAGCCTATCTGTACATCATCAAAATCTTGATTCATTGCACGTCAATCATTGCATAGCATCCTGTTCAAATAGTTCTAAATACCTATACTTACTTTACTTTGACTGCTGCTTTTCCGGCCCCATACAGCAGGGGAACCCCATTCTCTACAGGACCTCCACTGTCGTTTTACCTTATTCGTTCAGAGTATTCAACATTTCATATCACGTATCGTTCATTTACTGTTAAATCGTCACTGTCAAAAGACTCATGAAATACGTCTTCAGTTTCCTCTTGAAAGCCTTAATGTCTTCAATCATTCGAATGTTTCGTGGGAGCTTATTGTATATTCTCGGGGCAGCATATTTAAAGGCTCTGGAGCCTACAGTAGATTAATTAATCCACTTATTCGGTTATTACTAAATTCAGATAGATTGCCTAGATGCCATTGTTTTATAGTAGTAAAGGGCATAAATTATGGAGTCCTAATAAGAGATCTTCATGTCAATTTGATTTGTAACATTCGGTGGAAATATGTTTATTTCACAGGCATTATTTTGACCAGTCTCCGCATATTTTCTTCTTATAATAAATTACATTTAAATGCTGATAAGACTAAAATAACTCCTAAATATTGCAAACTAGTAAACTAATAATATACGAGGGTACAAAAGACTTAGAAAACAGTTCATTCCAGAACCAAGTGGTGCTTGGCAGGCCGGCATTAAGAGCTGGATTTATGAGTCGTATACCGCCGCTGGAATGTTGTTCTGGAAGGAGGGACTGAGTGAAGAGACGCGAAGTTCTGAGAGAAAAGACTCAGATCAAAGGACCTTTTGCAGATACTGTGTCAGAAATGGGTAAGTAATAGATTGTGAAGTTGTGGCGCAAGTTATTAGAATTGCTAATATCTGTGTTGTTTGTAAACTTATTTTGTTAGAAATGTCTGTAATCGCTACAATGTTTCCTTTATACGTGCGCATCAAATATAATATAGTGTATATATATATATATATATATATATATATATATATATATATATATATATATATATATATATATATATATATATATATATACATATATATATATGTATATATATATATACTGTATGTATATATATACTGTGTATATATATGTATATATATATATAATATATATATATATATATATATTTATATATACACACAGTTTAATATATATATACAAATGTATATATATATATATATATATATATATATATATATATATATATATATATATATATATATATATGTATATATATAGATGTGTGTGTATATATATATATATATATATATATATATATATATATATATATATATATATATATACTTATATATACATATATATATATATATATATATATATATATATATATATATATATATATATATATATATATATATATATATATATACACATACATACACATACACACATTATAAATAACACTCATTATTTACATACATTTAAATATCAAGCCACAAATACCTTTTCATATCGAATTAACCTTGCCTCGGTATAATTGACCCAAGTTGAAATTCTTTTTATGATAATTACTTCGTCCTGGAGAAGGCTTCCAACCTTTGGCACCGACTCGAAATAAAGGTGTCAGTTGACTTGGTCTATCGTCTACAGAGAAAGATAAGACTGGAATCTAACTCGCCTTACCTGGAAGAAATGAGCTGAGTCAGATTGTAAGTAGAAAACCTGAATTCGACAGGAATATGGAAGGCGGAATCCCTTTACAGCTGCAGGGTCTGAGACCGTCACCTTTATTTCGACACTGGAAAAGGTTCGAATCCTTGCTCGGATAGATGTACGAAGTACTTAGCGATGAAAAGGACTTAGCTCTTGGGTCAGTGATCCCGATGCAAAGTGAATTTGTTAATAATATGTATCTATGACTTGATATATATATATATATATATATATAATATATATATATATATATATATATATATATATACCTCGCAATGGGATTGAACCGTAATATCTTTAAATGAAAGGCAAGGTTACTATCAATCATGCCATCAGGGGCGCTAAAGAAGTCGGAACCTAAGTACTAACTGCTTTTCAGGATTTACATGAAGAGAACTCTGTCTTACGTACACACACATACACACACACACACATATATATATATATATATATATATATATATATATATATATATATGTGTGTGTGTGTGTGTGTGTGTGTGTGTGTGTGTGTGTGTGTGTTTATAAGGAATAGACAATATATCAGTGGCGTCCAAAAAAATCGAACATATTGTTTCTCCGGGTCAACTTTTCTCCAGATAATTTTCAAAACAACAAGAAAACTGCATTTATGTTTCACCACTATTTATTTGGTGTCGATACGTGTGTGTGTGTGTGTGTGTGTATGTATGTATGTATGTGTGGAGAGTTAGGAGTCTAACAACTCCACTCGGCAAAAGAAAATAAAAATATCAGTTTTTCATCCAAATAATAACAATTGTAGCAGTCTAAAACAGTTACTGCATATGGAAGCATTCAGTACTACCTTACCCAAAGGTGTTCTGATTAGTATTTACGAACAAACGTAGGAGCAATTTAATCCTAGGTTAGTTAAGATTATATATTCGATTATTTAGGTCCGCTTATTATATTTCTAGACCCGAGGAACAACATCTGCCAGGAAATCCCTAATTATACTTGCTTTAAATTAGATCCAGTCTAGCTGTTACTGTGACGGGTGAAGTTCATCTAAATTCTTGTGAAAGTTTTAGCATAATTTTTTTTTCAACATTTTTTTTTTGTTATTATTTTTCTATGCAATCTATTTTGTTTAGCACAATCTTGTTCTTAAATGTGCATATCTTTATCTCAGACTTTTCTATGTGTTGGCAGAATTTTTTTTTCTGGCTGTTCAAGAGCGTACTGTTTAAAAAAACCGTAAATTTTAATCAGAGATTTTCTGTAAAAATATAGTGTTCTCAACCGTATTTCAGTAAAATACAGGTGACCGTAATTTTCCCTTAGTTTGTTATTATTTTTCAAGGGTTGGTGACCGTAATATCACTCATTTACATCAATATATCCGTTTTTAAAACGGTAAAAATCCTGGAATAAATGTTGCCACACATTTACCAGTTTTATAAAGCAAATTTTTAACAGTGGAGCTGTATGTAACTTCCTACCTCTATTATCTAAATAGATTTATTACACAACTACGAAAACGGGTCACGAGTTTGTCAAGAAAGTAAAAACTTCTATCTCTTTTATCTAAATAGATTTATCACACAACTACGAAAACGGGTCACGAGTTTGTCAAGAAAGTAAAAAGTTCTATCTCTTTTTATCTAAATAGATTTATCACACAACTACGAAAACGGGTCACGAGTTTGTCAAGAAAGTAAAAAGTTCTATCTCTTTTTATCTAAATAGATTTATCACACAACTACGAAAACGGGTCACGAGTTTGTCAAGAAAGTAAAAACTTCTATCTCTTTTTATCTAAATAGATTTATCACACAACTACGAAAACGGGTCACGAGTTTGTCAAGAAAGTAAAAACTTCTATCTCTTTTTATCTAAATAGATTTATCACACAACTACGAAAACGGGTCACGAGTTTGTCAAGAAAGTAAAAACTTCTATCTCTTTTTATCTAAATAGATTTATCACACAACTACGAAAACGGGTCACGAGTTTGTCAAGAAAGTAAAAACTTCTATCTCTTTTTATCTAAATAGATTTATCACACAACTACGAAAACGGGTCACGAGTTTGTCAAGAAAGTAAAAAGTTCTATCTCTTTTTATCTAAATAGATTTATCACACAACTACGAAAACGGGTCACGAGTTTGTCAAGAAAGTAAAAACTTCTATCTCTTTTTATCTAAATAGATTTATCACACAACTACGAAAACGGGTCACGAGTTTGTCAAGAAAGTAAAAACTTCTATCTCTTTTATCTGAATAGATTTATTACACAATCACGAAAACGGGTCATGAGTTTGTCAAGAAAGTAAAAACTTCTATCTCTTTTATCTAAATAGATTTATCACACAACTACGAAAACGGGTCACGAGTTTGTCAAGAAAGTAAAAACTTCTATCTCTTTTATCTAAATAGATTTATCACACAACTACGAAAACGGGTCACGAGTTTGTCAAGAAAGTAAAAACTTCTATCTCTTTTATCTAAATAGATTTATCACACAACTACGAAAACGGGTCACGAGTTTGTCAAGAAAGTGAAAACTTCTATCTCTTTTATCTAAATAGATTTATTACACAACTACGAAAACGGGTCACGAGTTTGTCAAGAAAGTAAAAACTTCTATCTCTTTTATCTAAATAGATTTATTACACAACCACGTAAACGGGTCACGAGTTTGTCAAGAAAGTAAAAACTTCTATCTCTTTTATCTAAATAGATTTATTACAGAACTACGAAAACGGGTCATGAGTTTGTCAAGAAAGTAAAAACTTCTATCTCTTTTATCTAAATAGATTTATTACACAACTACGTAAACGGGTCATGAGTTTGTCAAGAAAGTAAAAACTTCTATCTCTTTTATCTTAATAGATTTATTACACAACTACGAAAACGGGCATGAGTTTGTCAAGAAAGTAAAAACTTCTACCTCTTTTATCTAAATAGATTTATCACACAACTACGAAACCGGGTCATGAGTTTGTCAAGAAAGTAAAAAGTAGTAAAAAGAAGTCATTAGTTCTTCTTAGAAGAACTTGAGAGCAATAAAACTTTAATGACAAATATTGCTGTTAATTTAAGCAGAAATTTCTTCTCTTACTTCTTGGTCCTGAGGACCTATTTGTTATTAAAAAGTCGGTTCGAACTCGAACTGACCCAAGTAAGTTTTAGAGGAAGAGAAAAATAAACTAGATAAAAAAACTGCTGTGAATGAAAATTAGAATTTTCTTCATTAAAACTGTGCCTCTTAGAAAATTTGTATCTTCACTGATTAATTGAATAAAAATTATTTTTAGATTATTATTATTATTATTATTATTATTATTATTATTATTATTATTATTATTATTATTATTATTACTTGCTAAGCTACAACCCTGGTTGTAAAATCAGGATGGTATAAGCCCAGGGTCCCCAATAAGTAAAAACAGCCCAGTGAGGAAAGGAAGTAAGGAAAAATAAAATATAAGAACAGTAACAACATTAAAATATTTCATATATAACCTATAAAAACTTTAACAAAACAAGAGGAAGAGAAATGTACACTCTAATCCAAGACAATGGAAGACCATGGTACAGAGGATATGGCACTAACCAAGACTACAGAACAATAGTTCGCTCCGCGTGGATGTTACTGAATATAGCCACTCGCTTTACGACCTTGCTTCAAGTCATGCGTGACTTGATGGCTCAGTGAAAAATCTTTTTCATTTAATCTTCATTATTTAAATAATTCAAAGTTATTTTTTTTTTATTTATCATCATACCCTCTGCACCATGGTCTTCCACTGTCTTGGGTTAGAGTTCTCTTGCCTGAGGGTACACTCGGGCACACTATTCTATCTTATTTCTTTTCCTCTTGTTTTGTTAAAGTTTTTATAGTTTATATATGAAATATTTATTTTAATGTTGTTACTGATCTTAGAATATTTCGTTTTAATTGTTAATTATTTCTCTTATTTCCTTGTTTCTTTTCCTCACTGGGCTATTTTCCCTGTTGGGGCCCTTGGGCTTATAACATCCTGCTTTTCCAACTAGGGTTGTAGCTTAGCAAGTAATGATAATAATAATAATAATGATAATAATAATAATAATAATAATAATAATAATAATAATAATAATAATATTACTTTTAAATTATATTCAAAAATTTATTTGAAACGAGCCTAGAAAATTATTAACTTAGAAAAATGAAAATAAATTAACACATCTATACAAAAAAATAAATAAATTAATAAAAACTTGAAGAAAAGATAAAAGCTCAGTACATTATGAAAATTAATTTACTGTATCTATAAAAAAAAAAATTCTGGCACTTTGTCCAACTTCACCCGTCACAGTTATTATTATTATTATTATTATTATTATTATTATTATTATTATTATTATTACTTGCCAAGCTATAACCCTTGTTGGAAAAGCAAGATGCTATAAGCCCGAGGGTCCGAACAGGGAAAATAGCCCAGTGAGGAAAGGAAAGCAACTCGACTGGAGCTGCTTGAAAACAAGTTTAATTAGGGATTTCCAGGCAGATGTTGTTCCTCCGGTCTGGAAATCTTGCTTGCAAGCAGCTGCTGGAATTGGGGAGAGACTTTAAGACCATTTGTAATGCGTCTTTTTAACTATGAAAGATGACTGGTTATTGGAACTCATTATTATTTCTATACAAGTTGTGTGTAATAATAATTATTGATGATAATAATTTTTATTGATGATGATGATGATAATAATAATAATGATAATAATAATAATAATAATAATAATAATAATAATAATAATAATAGGTAAGAATAATAATAGTAATTATTATTAGTGTTATTATTATTATAATTATTATTATTATTACTATTGTTATTGTCATTATAATTACTATTATTATTATTATTATTATTATTATTATTATTGTTATTATTATTATTATTATTATTATTATTATCCATATTATTATTGATGAATTTTATTATTATTATTATTATTATTATCATTGTTATTGTTATTATAATTACTATTATTATTATTATTATCCTTATTATTATTCATGAATTTTATTATTATTATTATTATTTTTTAATATTACTATCATTATATATTATCATCATCATCATCATCATCATCATCTGGTTACTGATAAAATATTTTACATTACTTATTCATAACTTTTCATATACCTTCTTAATTTCCTTATTTCCTTTCCTCACTGGGCTATTTTTCCCTGTTGGATCCCTTGGGCATATAGCATCCTGCTTTTCCAACTAGGGTTGCAGCGTAGCTAAATTTAAAATTCGTTTACCTACTCATCGTTTTTCTAATTCCTTTCGTTAATGTTTCAATGTTTTGTTCATTAATGTTAACGTTAACATTGTACATATATCACTATAGTCCATTTCTTTTAGCGATGCATATTTGCACCGACTCGCGGCGGTGCCCTTTTAGCTCGGAAAAGTTTCCTGATCGCTGATTGGTTAGAATGATCTTGTCCAACCGATCAGCGATCCGGAAACTTTTCCGAGCTAAAAGGGCACCGCTGCGAGTCGGTGCAAATATGCATCGCTAAAAGAAATGGACTATAGTTTCATATTTTTTCTTTCTCCTGTTTTAGTTCATATTGTTATTTTCACACTAGGTTACTTCCATATGTTTTAATTATATATCATCGTTTTTATTAAAAATTTTATTATCGTATCGTTATTTTTATAACTATTAAATAAGATATATTTAGGTTCTTACTTACTCTGATGGCTGCTTCTCCGGTCCCATACAGCAGGGGAATCCCACTCTCTACAGGACCTCCACTGTCGTTTTACCTTGTTCGTTCAGAGTATTTAACATTTCATATCATATAATGTTCATTTACTGTTAAATTGTCACTGTGAAAAGACTCATGAAATAAGAAAGTCTTCAGTTTCCTCTTGAAAGCCTTAATGTCTTCAATCATTCGAAGGTTTCGTGGGAGCTTATTATATAGTCTCGGGGTCGCACTTACACTGTTATTAATTCCCCATCGGTATTTTCACTATTGTTTAATATTATATCATCATATTAAGGACTTATTTAGTTTCTTATATTTATTCTTTCGCTTTTATCGACCTTCATACCATTATTACTCTATAGATTAACTCCATTTCAAGGCTTCAATCGAAATGTTATTTCAGTTATATAAAGTAATCCCATATCTTGGTTTTCACTTATGTTTAATTTCATTATTAATTCAAATATTCACATTTTCATCATTTTGAAATATAATGTTCATATTCACTCAGCATTTCATTTAATATCATATGCCTCTTTTATCATGTTTCACATAACTACAAGTAAAAGAATAATGATTTTTATCAGCTAAGAATTCCGTGCTTAGTAAACAGACAAATGGAAGATAGCTTGTCTTAATATTCAAACGTATGAATATTCACAGTCTTGTGTATCCACTGGATACACCTTAAATATTCACAGTCTTGTGTATCCACAGGATACACCTTAACGTGTAGATGCGTAGACGCGAGCGCGCTGATGCGTATAAATATCAGGCTATTTCTTGCAGAACGCATTTGTCACTATATACTCAATCTTCCACTGGAAATGCTTGACACTGCGCTAAACCTTGATGTTTCTCTGTTCCTCTCACATGCTGGGCTCTAGGTCCAGTTACACTTGGCATTGCAGTTTTACC
>NW_027171671.1:127500-137500 GCF_036898095.1 Palaemon carinicauda
AAAATATATATTTTTATTTAAGTAAATAAACATAATAATCTTTGTTTTGATTTTGATTTTTAATGGACTGTGATAGTAATTAATCGGTGGTGTTAATTTATTGTATGTTTTTTATAATCTGTTTCCGTTTAAAAAAATATTTAATCAATTTGTATTCTAGACATCATTTGAATTCTAGAAAGATATTTGTGGCCTGATTGGTAACGTCTCTGCCTGGTGATCGCCAGTCAGGGGTTCGAGTCCCGCTCAGACTCGTTAGTGCCATTAGTGTCTGCAACCTTATCACCCTTGTGAACTAAGGTTGGGGGGTTTTGGGGAGCCTATAGGTCTATCTGCTGAGTCATCAGCAGCCACTGCTTGTCGCTCCCTGATCCTAGCTTGGGTGGAGAGGAGGCTTGGGCGCTGATCATATAATATATGGTCAGTCTCTAGGGCATTGTCCTGCGGTTTTGGGGAGCCTATAGGTCTATCTGCTGAGTCATCAGCAGCCACGGCCTGGCCCTTCCTTGTCCTAGCTTGGGTGGAGAGGAGACTTGGGCGCTGGTCATATATGGTCAGTCTCTAGGGCATTGTCCTGCTTGCTATGGTAATGTCACTGTCCCTTGCCTCTGCCATTCATGCGCGACCTTTAAACCTTTAAACTGCAATATTGCTTAAAAATGAGTAAACCTTTGCCAGGAATGTGTAGATCAAAATAGGGTTAAGTTATGAAGAAACTTTGGGATTTTAGAATAATGTCGTTGAAGTACTTCAGGTTGAAGGGGAAACTGCACTGTGTTCAGTGTCTACTTTCCTCTTGGTAAGGGTAGAAGAGACTCTTTAGCTATGGTAAGCAGCTCTTCTAGGAGAAGGACACTCCAAATTCAAACCATTGTTCTCTAGTCTTGGGTAGTGCCATGTTCAGTGGCTACTTTCCTGTTGGTAAGGGTAGAATAGACTCTTTAGCTATGGTAAGCAGCTCTTCTTGGAGAATGACACTCCAAAATCAAACCATTGTTCTCTAGTCTTGGGTAGTGCCATGTTCAGTGGCTACTTTCCTCTTGGTAAGGGTAGAAGAGACTCTTTAGCTATGGTAAGCTGCTCTTCTAGGAGAAAGACACTCCAAAATCAAACCATTGTTCTCTAGTCTTGGGTAGTGCCATGTTCAGTGGCTACTTTCCTCTTGGTAAGGGTAGAAGAGACTCTTTAGCTATGGTAAGCAGCTCTTCTAGGAGAAGGACACTCCAAAATCAAACCATTGTTCTCTAGTCTTGGGTAGTGCCATGTTCAGTGGCTACTTTCCTGTTGGTAAGGGTAGAATAGACTCTTTAGCTATGGTAAGCAGCTCTTCTTGGAGAATGACACTCCAAAATCAAACCATTGTTCTCTAGTCTTGGGTAGTGCCATGTTCAGTGGCTACTTTCCTCTTGGTAAGGGTAGAAGAGACTCTTTAGCTATGGTAAGCTGCTCTTCTAGGAGAAAGACACTCCAAAATCAAACCATTGTTCTCTAGTCTTGGGTAGTGCCATGTTCAGTGGCTACTTTCCTCTTGGTAAGGGTAGAAGAGACTCTTTAGCTATGGTAAGCAGCTCTTCTAGGAGAAGGACACTCCAAAATCAAACCATTGTTCTCTAGTCTTGGGTAGTGCCATGTTCAGTGGCTACTTTCCTGTTGGTAAGGGTAGAATAGACTCTTTAGCTATGGTAAGCAGCTCTTCTTGGAGAATGACACTCCAAAATCAAACCATTGTTCTCTAGTCTTGGGTAGTGCCATGTTCAGTGGCTACTTTCCTCTTGGTAAGGGTAGAAGAGACTCTTTAGCTATGGTAAGCTGCTCTTCTAGGAGAAAGACACTCCAAAATCAAACCATTGTTCTCTAGTCTTACGTAGTGCCATAGCCTCTGTACCATGGTCCTCCACTGCCTTGGGTTAGAGTTCTCTTGCTTGAGGGTACACTCGGGCACACTATTCTATCTAATTTCTCTTCATCTTGTTTTGTTAAAGTTTTTATAGTTTATATAGAAGATATATATTTTGATGTTACTTTTCTTAAAATATCTTATATTTCCTTGTTCCTCACTGGGCTGTTTTTCCCCGTTGGGCCCCCTGTGCTTATAGCATCCTGCTTTTCCAACTAGGAATTTAGCTTAGCAATAAATAATAATAATAATAATAATAATAATAATATTGATAAGAAAATGTGCAAACGTTTTTCCATAGGGTAATATGTCACTTAATATTCTCCTCTCTCTCTCTCTCTCTCTCTCTCTCTCTCTCTCTATATATATATATATATATATATATATAGGTCGAAGCTTAACAAAACCAGTCTACTTTACTTTACTTTGATGGCTGCTTTTCCAGTCCCATACAGCAGGGGAACCCCACTCTCTACAGGACCTCCACTGTCGTTTTACCTTGTTCGTTTTGATTAATTCAAGATTTCATATCGCGTATTCTTCATTTACTGTTAAATCGTCACTGTCAAAAGACTCATGAAATAAGAAAGTCTTCAGTTTCCTCTTGAAAGCCTTAATGTCTTCAATCATTCGAATGTTTCGTGGGAGCTTATTATATAGTCTCGGGGCCGCATATTTAAAGGCTCTGGAGCCTAAAGTAGACATAAATCTAGGTTCCAACAGATTGAAGCCATCTGTAACTATTCTCGTGTCGACACGATTTGTTAGCTGCGCAATATGTAGTAATTCTCCTAAGTATTTTGGACGCCTGGTTCTGATAACTTGTTGGGTTATTGTACATATTTTAAATTCAATTCTCACTTTAAGTTAAAGGAAAGAAAGATTAGAACGAAGCTAATCGAGCACAGTGGAAGAATCTATGGAATGAAGACAGTCGTCAGGAACCCACATTGTATGCCAAGAATGATCAAGGAAAAAAAAAGTTGACAATGTACATCGTTTCACGCAACTATTTTTTCGTTTCTTTCACTTTTTCCCAAATTTGGTGATTCTGTTTTGTAGAAGCATATTAGCATGATAGCTACTGCACTGTAATTGTTCAGTGGCTACATTCCCCTTGGTAGAAGAGACTCTTTAACTATGGTAAGCAGCTCTTCTAGCAGAAGGACATTCCAAAATCAAACCATTTTTCTCTATTGTTGGGTAGTGCCATAGCCTATGTATCATGGTCCTCCACTGCCTTGGGTTAGAGATCTCTTGCTTGAGGGTACACTCGGGCACACGATTCTATCTAGTTTCTCTTCCTCATGTTTTGTTATAATTTTTACATTTTATATAAGAAATATTTTTTAAATGTTACACTTCTTAAAATATTTTATTTTTCCTTATTTCCTTTCCTCACTGGGCTATTTTCCCGCTTGGGGCCCCTGGGCTTACAGCATCCTGCTTTTCCTACTAGGGTTGTATCTTAGCATTTAATAATAATAATAATAATAATAATAATAATAATAATAATAATAATAAGGGATCTTATGTCTTGAGTTCCGACACATTACGTAATATCCTGGAGGGCAAAACTTGGCGTTTTCTATTACTGTTATTTTGGACTGTGTTGATAACAATTCATGGGTGATCGATGGGATATTTTTTATTTCGAAAGTGGTAAATGAAATGATTCAGGAAACAGAAGAAGATCTAGAAATTCCACACACCGGATCTCTCTCTCTCTCTCTCTCTCTCTCTCTCTCTCTCTCTCTCTCTCTATCTCTCTCTCATGCTTCCATCGATGATATATTTGGTTCTGTTTTTGGTTTATTATGTTGTCGCATTTCATGTTTACGTTTAAGTTTTCCTGTTGGATAATAATTTTTTTTTCGTATTTCCTCATATTTTTCCTTTGTTGCTGTATTTTTTCTGTTTCTCCAATGAATCGATTCAGGATACAGAAGAAGATCTATTAATTACACACACTGGATGTGAATAATATGAATAGACAGGACATTAATACGTAGTTATGAAGTATCTGAAGTGAAACAGTTTCTTATGGAAAGTTCTTTGCTTTTATTTATTGATGTAGTTTCCGATTTTAAGTTTTGTCTATCCTGTTCGTAATACTAGGTAGGCAGTTAATTCTAATAGTCAGGCCTTCTCCATCATGAGGCTCAATACTACACAGTATTCTAGAAGTTTTATTCCAGCTGTGACCAAGTTGTGGAATGATCTTCCTAATCGGGTAGTTGAATCAGTAGAACTTCAAAAGTTCAAAGTTGGAGCAAATGTTTTTATGTTGACCAGGCTGACATGAATCTTTTTATAGTTTATATAAGATATTTGTTTTTGACGTTGATGACAGTTTATATAGGACATATCTGTTTTGACGCTGTTACTGTTTTTTTAGAATGATTTTATTTTTAATTTGTTCTATTCATTTATTTATTTCCTTTCCTCCCTGGGCTATTTTTTCCTATTGGAGCCCTTGGGCTTGTAGCATCTTGCTTTTCAAACTAGGGTTGTAGCTTGGCTAGTAATAATAATAATAAAGTTGCCCCAATTGGAAGTTTTCAAATTGAAACGTTTCGAAGGTTGAAGTTTATTGATTAATTATTTTGAGGTTAAACCCATTATGAAGAATAAGATAAAGTTTTTCCAATAGAAATCCGGAATAGTTTTGAAAAATACCACTGCATGTACAATTATTCCATCAAATTAGTGCAGTTGTACCCATTTAAAATCTCATTATCATGTTCTAGTACAAAATACAGTTTATCTATTTCATTCATAATCCCTTTTTATTTAAAATATCTCCACAACGGTAAGGGATTTTTTGAGTAAATACTCTCAAAAGGTACAGTATTCTTAAACTCAAATGGAGTATAATTATACCCTACAATAATGGGGTACATTTGTCCGCCTGAAGGAGCCATGCCCTTGAAGGATTACCCACATGTAGACACATCCTTTTGCCCGCCTGAAGAATCCATGCCCTTTGAAGGATTACCCACTTGTAGACAAAGTCCATGATCTCTTACTTGCGTTAATTTCACCCTCTAGCTCTCCCATAGGTATCCTCTCCAGTCCAGCCATTATCCCCTTTTCTAACGGTGTTTTTGTTCAAGAAAAGAAATATATTCTCTGACTGACGTATATTTATAGCATGCGTTAAGTCAAGCTGGGTTGTTAGCGAGAAACTGCCTTTTTCAGTCCATGTAATTTAACTAGTTTTAGGAGAGTTCCAGTCCATGTAATTTAACTAATTTTTGGGAGTGTTCCAGTCCATGTAATTCAACTGATTTTAGGAGAGTTCCAGTTCATGTAATTTAAATCATTTTCTGGAGAGTTCCAGTCCATGTAGTTTAACTAATTTTTTGGAAAGTTCCAGTCTATGTAATTTAACAAATTTTAGGAGAGTTCCAGTTCATGTAATTTAACTAATTTCAGGAGAGTTCCAGTCCATGTAATTTAACTAGTTTTAGGAGAGTTCCAGTCCATGTAACTTAACTAATTTTAGGAAAGTTCCAGTCCATGTAATTTAACTAATTTTAGGAAAGTTCCAGTCCATGTAATTTAACTAATTTTAGGAGAGTTCCAGTCCATGTAACTTAACTAATTTTAGGAAAGTTCCACTTCATGCAACTTAACTAATTTTAGGAAAGTTCCAGTTCATGTAACTTGACTAATTTTAGGAGAGTTCCAGTCCATGTAGTTAAACTAATTTTTTGGAGAGTTCCAGTTCATGTAATTTAACTAATTTTTTGGAGCGTTTCAGTCCATGTAATTTAACTAATTTTAGGAGAGTTCCAGTCCAGGTAATTTAGCTGATTTTAGGAGCGTTCCAGTCTATGTAATTTAACTAATTTTAGGAGCGTTCCAGTCCATGTAATTTAACTAAATTTTGGAGAGTTCCAGTCCATGTAGTTTAATTAATTTTTTGGAGCGTTCCAGTTCATGTAATTTAACTAATTTTAGGAGCGTTCCAGTCCATGTAACTTAACTAATTTTAGGAGAGTTCCAGTCCATGTAGTTTAACTAAATTTTTGGAGAGTTCCAGTCCATGTAACTTAACTAATTTTAGGAGCGTTCCAGTCCATGTAATTTAACTAATTTTAGGAGAGTTCCAGTCCATGTAACTTAACTAATTTTAGGAGCGTTCCAGTCTATGTAATTTAACTAATCTTGGTAGAGTTCCAGAGCTCTTTAGTATGGGTTTGGACGTTCGCCTCACTAGCCAAAGTTCCATTGTTTGATTCCCTAGTGAGTTGGAATGCTTTAGAAGCGTTCTATCAAATACCATTACGTGAATGCACTATCTATCATTATTCTCTTCTTCCACTCACTTCGTCTCTTTCTATACTTTTATTTTGAAAATTCCGCTGCACTATCTTTCATCATTCTCTTCCACCCATTTTGTCTCATTCTATACTCTATTTTGAAAATTCTGCAGCACTATCTTTCATCATTCTCTTCTTCCACCCACTTCGTCTCATTCTATACTCAATTTTGAAAATTCTGCAGCACCCTCTTTCATCATTCTCTTCTTCCACCCATTTTGTCTCTATCTATACTCTATTTTGTAAGCATTTATTCCCCAAATTTTGAGTCTGAACTGACATGTAAACATTGTTCTCTCCGTCTCCTTTTCTCGCTTCATATCTCACTAGACTTAATCTCATATTACATTTCCCCCTGGTGCCGGTCATACAACTTTTTTCCTCGTCCAAACCGAGCCATGTTGAGTGTTTCTCTCATTTTAAGTCCTTCGTCTGGGGAACTTGACAATATTACACGATGTTGTGGTTTCTCAAACATGTAAGACTGCGGTATGACTGCATTTGCCTCTGAAGAGACACCTGATGGGTAAGGAGATTTGGTTTCTCAAATGACGTTTGGTTCTCTCTCTCTCTCTCTCTCTCTCTCTCTCTCTCTCTCGGCCAGACCATCCTCTGTTTATTTTTTTCCTTATGTACTGTTTATATGCAAATATATGGTTGTATATATATTCACTTAATTCTGGTCTTGTGTCCTGGGGTAACACTTACTGTCTGCCCTATCTACGTATATTTATTAACAATGTCCAGAGGTTCGTCCATGACATTTATTTGTTGTTTCTGCATTTTCATTGAACATTATCTTAGTTTTACTCATATTAATTTCAGTCCAGCATTTCTGCCTTCTCTATTCTAATCTTGTACCATCTTTTGCAATTCCTCCCATGATTCACTAAACAGAACTATGTCATCTGCAAATCTTAATTTGCCATGGTAGTCCCCATTAATGTTAATTCCTACATTGCCGCATTAATGTTAATTCATGAATTTCCCCAAACTAGATTCTTAGAAGCTTCTCCGTGACATGCTGTGAATAATTTAAGAGACATGGGGTCTCCCTGCCTAACTCCTTTCTCAATCGGAATTTTCTCACTGTATGCAGTTTTAGGATTGCTGTACTCCAAGTGTTCTAACTTAAGATTCAACCATTCCTTGTCTTTGAAGGGCTTTCATTACTGCTGAAATTTTGAAAGAATCAAAAACTTTCAAGTGTTCTAACATAATATTCAACCATTCCATTTCTTTGAAGGGCTTTCATTACTGCTGAAATTTTGAAAGAATCAAAAGCTTTCAAGTGTTCTAACATAAGATTCAACCATTCCTTTTCTTGGAAGGGCTTTCATTACTGCTGAAATTTTGAAAGAATCAAAAGCTTTCAAGTGTTCCAACATAAGATTCAACCATTCCTTTTCCTTGAAGGGTTTTCATTACATCTGAAATTTTGAAAGAATCAAAAGCTTTCAAGTGATCTAACATAAGATTCAACCATTCCTTGTCTTCTAGGCCTTTCATTACTGCTGAAATTTCGAAAGAAGCAAAAGCTTTCAAGTGATCTAACATAAGATTCAACCATTCCTTGTCTTTGAAGGGCTTTCATTTCTGCTGAAATTTTGAAAGAATCAAAAGCTTTCAAGTGTTCTAACATAAGATTCAACCATTCCTTATCTTTGAAGGGCTTTCATTACTGCTAAAATTTTGAAAGAATCAAAAGCTTTCAAGTGATCTAACATAAGATTCAACCATTCCTCGTCTTCTAGGGCTTTCATTACTGCTGAAATTTTGAAAGAATCAAAAGCTTTCAAGTGATCTAACATAAGATTCAACCATTCCTTGTCTTTGAAGGGCTTTCATTACTGCTGAAATTTTGAACGAATCAAAAGCTTTCTCATAGTCTATTGTTGTCATACATAGTTGTTTGTCGTACTTCGTTGATGTTTCCATTAGCTGGTTAATTACTTGTATATTGTCAGTTGTTAAATACCCACTTCTAAAGCCTGTCTTTTCTCTTGATTAATTAAAGTCTAATTGTCTTTCTATTCGGCCTAATATGATCTTTTTTAATATTTTATATATAACTGAGAGTAAACGTACTGGGTGGTAATTTTTCAAGTCTTCTGTCTCTCAATTTTTTTTTAAATATATATAATTTCCAACCCACTTGATAATATTTTGGTTTTGCATCCAGAATAACTGAAATATGGTTTATTTCACATACTGAGTATCACCTCTGCTGTTCCCCACTAAGTACAAGAAACGCAAAATTTATTTCGTTTTGGCCATAGCTATCTTGGACACCTACGTTCCTCTCGGTTTGTTCATCATAAGAAGAAATGTCTGAACCTTTTGCAGTGGAACTAATCTTCCCAACATATATCAGACGACGTAAACACAGCCTGGTCGGAGGTGTTTTTTTTTTTTCTTTTTTTTTTTAACAGGTGGATGAATATCTTAGCTGACCTGGAAGGGTATGCGTTTAAACTTATTATTATTATTATTATTATTATTATTATTATTATTATTATTATTATTACTAGCCAAGCTACAACCCTAGTTGGAAAAGCAAGATGCTATGAGCCCAAGGGCTCCAATAGGGAAAAATAGCCCAGGGAGGAAAGGAAATAAGGAAATAAATAAATGATGAGAATGAATTAATAAGAAATCATTCTAAAAACAGTAACAAAGTCAAAATAGATATGTTATATATAAACTATTATCGTCAAAAACAGATATGTCATATATAAACTATAGAAAGACTCATGTCAGCCTGGTCAACATATAAACATTTGCTCCAACTTTGAACTTTTGTGTTCAGATTTTAGATCTGTATATGGTATGAGCGTTATATTTATTATATTAATTCCTGTATTTGTTTATTAATCCATTATGAATCATACATCTGACAACACTGAAATAATCAAACAATTCTTCTACATGGAAATAAGCAACATTTGATTCTTCTGTATATTTTGAGAGAGAGAGAGAGAGAGAGAGAGAGAGAGAGAGAGAGACAGAGAGAGTGCATGGCGGAAAAGCAATATTTAATATATTCGAATTGTTTGGAAAGGTCGCATCGAAACTCACGCTTTATCCCTTGCATTTGTTTTTTGCTTGGGTGCAAGCACCGATTAACCTTTCCTGTTTTGACGTTGTTACTTTTTTTAGAATGATTTATTGTTGATTTGTTCTCTTCATTTATTTATTTCCTTATTTCCTTTCCTCACTGGGCTATTTTTCCCTGTTGGAGCCCCTGGGCTTATGGCATCTTGCTTTTCCAACTAGGGTTGTAGCTTGGATAATAATAATAATAATAATAATAATAATAATAATGGTTTAGTGACCACTTTCCTCCTGGTAAGATAGAAGAGACTTTATCCATAGTAAGCAGCTCTTCTACGAGAAGGCCATTCCTAGTCTTGGGTAGTGCCATAGCCTCTGTACCATGGTCTTTCACTTGTCTTCGGTTAGAGTTCTCTTGCTTGAGACTATACTCAGGTACACTATTCTATCTTATTTCTCTTCTTGTTTTGTTTAAGTTTTTACTGTTTATATAGGAGATATTTATATTAATGTTACTCTTCTTGAAATACTTTATTTTTCCTTGTTTCCTTTTCTCGCTGGGCTTTTTTCCCTGTTGGAACCCCTGGGCTTATAGTATCCTGCTTTTCCAACTAGGGTTGTAGCTTATTAAGTAATAATAATAATGATAATAATAATAATAATAATAATTTGTAGAGGCATATTTATTGCCATCAAGTACTGCAATTTCCTTCCACTAATA
>NW_027171671.1:142500-148915 GCF_036898095.1 Palaemon carinicauda
CTTTCATTTGATTGGCGACAAAGGTTCCACCTCGGACCAATCACAAAGTAGAATTTTTAGCGAGTGTCTTAAGTGAGGTTTGCTCTTAGTCAAGTATTTTTTTTAGATACCGTCAAGGGAAAACTGGTTTGAAGTCATTTCACCGAATTGCTCGTATATCTTTAATAATAAACTCTACTATATAAAGTAAAGAGATTGATATTTGTTCAGAATTTTATGTAAACATATTTCATTCATACCTTAGAGTAATGCCAAAGTAACGAGATTACAAATTGCGTACGAATCGCCCTGGCTTCGTCGAAGGATTCGTTTGCGTTTGTGTGTCAAATCTCTTCCAGTCTCCAGCTTGAGGACAGTGACCTGTTGATTAAAACCACGGGCAGGTGTTGCACCTGCCAACGAGTTGGCAGCTAGCTTTATCGAGTTAGACAACGCCGTGTTGCAATCTCTTTTCTTCTTTCGTGGAGATTAGCGAATTCAACCCCGTGTTGCAATCTCTTTTCTTCTTTCGTGAACCTAAGCGAATTCAACGCCGTGTTGCAATCTCTTTTCTTCCTTTCGTGAACCTAAGCGAATTCAACCCCGTGTTGCAATCTCTTTTCTTCTTTCGTGAACCTAAGCGAATTCAACGCCGTGTTGCAATCTCTTTTCTTCCTTTCGTGAACCTAAGCGAATTCAACCACGTGTTGCAATCTCTTTTCTTCCTTTCGTGAACCTAAGTGAATTCAACCCCGTGTTGCAATCTCTTTTCTTCCTTTCGTGAACCTAAGCGAATTCAACCCCCGTGTTGCAATCTCTTCCTTTGGTGGAGGTTAGCGAATTCAACCCCGTGTTGCTATCTCTTTTCTTCTTTCGTGAACCTAAGCGAATTCAACCCCGTGTTGCAATCTCTTTTCTTCTTTCGTGAACCTAAGCGAATTTAACCCCGTGTTGCAATCTCTTTTCTTCTTTCGTGAACTTAAGCGAATTCAACCCCGTGTTGCAATCTCTTTTCTTCTTTCGTGGAGATAAGCGAATTCAACCCCGTGTTGCAATCTCTTCTTTCGTGAACCTAAGCGAATTCAACCCCGTGTTGCAATCTCTTTTCTTCCTTTCGTGAACCTAAGCGAATTCAACCCCGTGTTGCAATCTCTTTTCTTCTTTCGTGGAGATAAGCGAATTCAACCCCGTGTTGCAATCTCTTCTTTCGTGAACCTAAGCGAATTCAACCCCGTGTTGCAATCTCTTTTCTTCTTTCGTGGAGATAAGCGAATTCAACCCCGTGTTGCAATCTCTTTTCTTCCTTTCGTGAACCTAAGCGAATTCAACCCCGTGTATGTCAGGATGCCTGAAAACTTTAAATCATTCATTCAACCCCGTGTTGCAATCCCTTTTCTTCCTTTCGTGAACCTAAGCAAATTCAACCCCGTGTTGCAATCTCTTTTCTTCCTTTCGTGAACCTAAGCGAATTCAACCCCGTGTATGTCAGGATGCCTGAAAACTTTAAATCATTCATTCAACCCCGTGTTGCAATCCCTTTTCTTCCTTTCGTGAACCTAAGCGAATTCAACCCCGTGTTGCAATCTCTTCCTTTGGTGGAGGTAAGCGAATTCTCACGAGGTTAGAGAAAATTAAAACACGATAGTTCGCATTGGAGAATAGCATTCTTCATTTCTTCAACCTCTGTGAAGTTATTTGAAATCCATTTTAAAAACACGCTGCGGTAATAGTTTTTAAATACACTTTAAAATTTGCCGTAAATAAAACGGTTAAAAAACTGGCATTTACCGTTTTAAAAAACGGATATATTGACGTAAAGGAGTGATATTACGGTCACTAACCCGTAAAAGATAATAACCAAGTATGGTGAAATTACGGGCGCCTGTATTTTACTGAAATATGGTTGAGAACAGTATATTTTTATGGAGAATTTCCGATTAAAATTACGGTTTTTTTTTTCTTTTTTTTTTGGGGGGGGGGACAGCGCAGGTTAGTTAGCTTAAGGGAATAATTTTAAAGTTTTTTTTCCTGTAGCTGCGTAAATCTTTGCAGATTATTTCTTCACTTTTAAACTTAACTATTTTTGGAATATGACGAAACTTTTTTGAAATAAAATGCATGTGGGTTTTTCGCTCTTTACTCAAAATCTACAATAGTCACGATAATGCAATAAATAGCACTGATAGAATAACAATTATTGTAACAATCACTGAACAATAACTTTGCCTCAACTTCCATTTGTGTACTAATTTATTCGAGTGTTGATATATTATGTATGGTTGTTATTTGCACGTAAAAATAGATATATATATATATATATATATATATATATATATTATTCATATTGATTTATATAATTATATTACTTTATCTCCCCGTCCATTGAATTTGGTGTTTTATGCTTGGTGTACAGATTGTTTATTATTATTATTATTATTATTATTATTATTATTATTATTATTATTATTATTATTATTAAATGCTAAGCTACAGCCCTATTGGAAAAGCAGAATGCTGTAAGCCCAGGGGCCCCAACAGGGAAAATAGCCCAGTGAGGAAAGGAAATAAAGAAAAATAAAATATTTTAAGTATAGTAACAACGTTAATATAAATATTTCCTATAAAAACTATAAAAACTTTAACAAAAGAGGAAGAGATACTAGATAGAAGTGTGCCCGAGTGTACCCTCAAGCAAGAAATAATAATGATAATATTAATGATAATAAAAGGTTTTAAATTTTATAAATGTCAAAGAACAGTAATGTGCAGTGAAAGATACTTCAAATTTATATATATATATATATATATATTATATATGTATATATGTATATGTATATATATATATGTGTATATATATAAATATATATATATATATATATTTATATATATATACATATATATATATATATATATATGTATATATGTATATATATATATATATATATAAAAGCAAATATAAACAAAGCCGTATGTCATATTAGTTTTGCAATTATAGAATGTTAATGTGAATTATAAGATAATTATCTAACAAACAGAGTAATATAAAGTGCACACACACACACACACACACACACACACTGCATTAACCAGCTCATGAATAACTGGGAGTTTCACAAACCGAGTCATTGTGTGATCTGCCTTTTATAAATAGTTGGGCATTTTCAGGAAATTAACTTTCTGAATAAAGTCGAATTTTCAAGTGAATTGACATTTGAAAACTTTAGAATGTTCTTTGATATTTCTATGAAGGAAACCGAAATAGGGCTTATAACATGAACTATAACATCATCATCATCATCATCATCATCATCATCATCATCTCCTCCTACGCCAATTGACGCAAAGGGCCTCGGTTAGATTTCGCCAATCGTCTCTATCTTGAGCTTTTAAATCAATACCTCTCCATTCACTATCTCATACTTCACGTTTCATAGTCCTCAGCCATGTAGGCCTGGGGCTTCCAACTCTTCTAGTGCCTTTAAGAGCCTAGCTGAACGTATGGTGAACTAATCTCTCTTGGGGAGTGCGAAAAGCATGCCCAAATACATCTCCATCTACCCCTCATCATGATCTCATTCACATATGGCACTTGAGTAATCTCTTTTATAGTTTCATTTCTAATCCTGTCCTGCCATTCAACTCATTTAACTGAGGGCTTTGTTCCCAAATCTATTAAATCTATTGGAGATTGTTTCATTGTCATACCATGACTCATGTCCATAGAGTAACACCGATCTCACTAGACTAATATATATATATATATATATATATAGAAAATTATCAAAAGGAACTTCCATCTGGACAACATGGCTATCTCACCCAAAAATAGATTTTTCTTACGTCAAAATCCCTTTTATATGTAATTTCAGGCAATTTGATTTCCAAATTTTACTTAACTCTAGCCATTGTCTGATTTGCTTTCTTCAATCTTTCACTAAACTACAATTCTAGATACCCTTTATACTTATAATAACAATATCATAAAATTCCCAGACTTAGATTATATAAGAGGTAAAATGAGAAGTGATTTTCATTTGCATAGGACGTGGCGTCGTGGTCTACTGGCCATGATACTTTTCCCACCAGGGAGTTTATTAAGTTCCATTAACGATTAACAATTTGCCTCTGTTGACCTTAGGCCGGGAGCCCACTAGGGACTTTGTGGCGCCACAAAGCCACAGCATCGTATGTCGGGGATGTGGTCTCCCATTATCGGAATTCGATTAGCGATTAACATTTTGCTTCAGTTGACCCTAGGCCGGGAACACACTAGGGACTCTGTGGTGCCACAAAGCCACAGCATCGTGCGTCGGGGATGTGGTCTCCCATTATCAGAATTCGATTAACGATTAACATTTCGCCTCAGTTGACCTTAGGCCGGGAGCACACTAGGGACTCTGTGGCGCCACAAAGCCACAGCATCGTGTGTCGGGGATGTGGTCTCCCATTATCAGAATTCGATTAACGATTAACATTTTGCCTCAGTTGACCTTAGGCCGGGAGCACACTAGTGACTCTCTGGCGCCACAAAGCCACAGCATCGTGCGTCGGGGATGTGGTCTCCCATTATCAGAATTCGATTAACGAATAACATTTCGCCTCAGTTGACCTTAGGCCGGGAGCACACTAGGGACTCTGTGGCGCCACAGAGCCACAGCATCATTTGGCTAGGATGTGGTCTCCCATAAGTTTCCATTGTTTTCAAAACTCACGCCACGCCTGTGGCGGGGATGAGCGACAGAGAGCCACAGTCGCTTGCCACAGTCGCTAGTGGGTAAAAATAAAGTAAGTGGCTGGTGCCCTGGCCAACCTACTACCTACAATTTGGGTAAAAATAAACTTTGAACGAATGAAAAAAAGCAGTTTAAACATGTCAGTCCCAAAGTGATCTCCAATCTGACGCATTATCTTGTTTACTTAAGAAGACCGTCCTAAGACCTTCCTAGAAGTCTGAACCAGCAGGGTCTCGGGCTTAATGTACCTGTCAGCGAGGAGATGGGTTAATAGATTAGTATTGTTTTCCATATTAACCTGTCAGTAGCAGTCATGCCATCTAGACACGCCGAGCAGCACCTCAAAATCAGTAGATCATGAGTTTTTTATACAACTGCTATTTCATCTTTACCTCGAGTATGATTATTACAATTATTTTGGAATGTTGCTAGTTTTTCCTTATTTTCTTTTTCCTCACGGGGTTATTTTCCCTGTTGGACCCCTTGGGCTTATAGCATCCTGCTTTTCCAACTAGGGTTGTAGCTCAGCTGGTAGTTTAGCAAGTAATAATAATAGTATTAATTTTCTTTTTTACTGGTTTATTTGTGCGTATGTGTGTTCGGGTTGACCAACTTCCTTGACTGGTCTCCAATCTGATTCATTAACGCGTATTGACTAAGATTGCAGTCACTGTAAAGATGACAAGTTCTCTCTCTCTCTCTCTCTCTCTCTCTCTCTCTCTCTCTCTCATGAATCCTTTTCTCCAAATAATTCATCTTAGGTATGTTTTACTCTACCAACTCTTCCGTTGTTTTTTTCCCCAAAGACACACACACACACACTCTCTCTCTCTCTCTCTCTCTCTCTCTCTCTCTCATAAATCCTTTTCTCCAGATAATTCATCTTAGATATGTTTTACTCTACCAACTCTTCCGTTGTTTTTTCCCCAAAAACACACACACTCTCTCTCTCTCTCTCTCTCTCTCTCTCTCTCTCTTATAAATCCTTTTCTCCGAATAATTCATCTTAGATATGTTTTACTCTACCAACTCTTCCGTTGTTTTTTCCCCAAAGACACACACTCTCTCTCTCTCTCTCTCTCTCTCTCTCTCTCTCTCTCTCTCTCTTATAAATCCTTTTCTCCGAATAATTCATCTTAGATATGTTTTACTCTATCAACTCGACGGTTATCTTGGCTAGGATGATGGAGTCAGAGTAAATAAGAAAGAGGGTGGGAGAATACTAATGAAGTATTAGTGGCAAGTAAAGGAGAGAGAGAGAGAGAGAGAGAGAGAGAGAGAGAGAGAGAATACCTGTCTGGAAGATACCTCTGGTTTTATCTGTGAGAACACATTACCGAAAGTATTCCGGGCATCGTGTAAGGCATCATAATCTTCCTTACCCCACCCCAGGGTCCCGTGGTCCTAGAGCCCACCCCAGGGGTCCCGTGGTCTTAGAGCCCACCCCAGGGGTCCCGTGGTCTTAGAGCCCACCCCAGGGGTCCCGTGGTCTTAGAGCCTACCCCAGGGGTCCCGTGGTCTTAGAGCCCACCCCGGGGGTCCCGTGGTCTTAGAGCCCACCCCAGGGCCCCGTGGTCTTAGAGACCGACCTAGTAATGCAACGCCAGGGAAATTTTATCCTGTCAGTTGATATTATCTTAATGGACGAATGCAATCGACTCAGTCCCTTGGGTATGTTCAATTGACCTGCTTTGAGTTAAGGG
>NW_027171672.1:0-12500 GCF_036898095.1 Palaemon carinicauda
AGTCACGTTAGCCGATCCAGCCAACAAGTCGGATGTGTTGAAGAATGTCCACGTATTAGTAGGGGCTGACTATTTTAGTTATTTTGTAATAGGCGTGGAGAGAGTGGAAGGGATCAATCTTTTCCTGACGCATAATGGCATGTCACCATATGGGAAGGTGTCGCAGTGGCTACTGCAAGGGGAGAGGATTGAGCACGTGAGAACGTTGAGAGTGTGCAGAATCACGAACAAGCCATATCTGTGTGATGTAGACAAGTGGTGGCGTTTAGACCGTGTTGGCATCGCCCCATCTGAGCAATACACTGTTCGCGAGGCCGAGGCCATGCAAAAGGTATCGCAAAGCGTTGTGAAAAAACCTGAGGGATATCAGGTTAGCCTACCATTCGGTTCAGATGCTAGGCCAGAAACAAATTATCGTAACGCTGTGGCGCAGTTAGAGTCGTTGCAGACCAAATTTAGAAAGGATAGGAAATATTTTGAACAATATCAGGGAGTGATAGATAAATATATCGAAACAGGTTTTATATCTGAGGTGAAAGATCCCATAGTGGAAGGTTATTACATGCCACACTTTGGAGTCAGGAAAGACAGCCGTACCACCTCCCTTAGAATCGTGTTCAATGCCTCGGCATAGTCAAAAGGGTTGTAAGTCATTGAATGAATGTCTCTTACCTGGACCCAATTTGGTAAGGTAGCAGATAGTTTAATCATAAGGTTTAGGTTGAACCGATATGCCATGTTAGCCGACATAAGTAAAGCATTCCATCGTGTTTTGTTAGATCCTCATGATACCAAATACACACGATTTCTGTGGCGCGAGGCAGCTGGTTGAGCACTTACCTTCGCCTTTAGAGTCGTGGTGTTTGGCATCACATCAAGTCCATTTTTGCTACAACAGATATTAAATTGTCATTTTAAAGAGGAAGGCCGGCCAGATTTGGTAAAATCCTTTTATGTCGATAACTATCTGGCCACATTTGAGGATTTAGAGCAAATGAGGCAAGAGCATGAGTCTGTCAATAACATCTTAAAGGGGGCGGGTATGCCCTTGGAAGGGTGGGCAACCAATCACTTGGCCTTCGATAGCGAGAGACAGTGGAGTGAGCCTGTGAGTGTGAACGTGCTCGGGCTGCAATGGGCCTGGGACGTAGACCGATTGTGTGTGAAGGCAAGCAAGGGGATTAGTGAATTGGGAGAGGGATGGGTGCTTACGAAGCGTAGGGTACTTTCCCTGTTGGTCTCGATTTACGATCCAATAGGTTTGATCAGCCCATTATTTGTAAAGGGAAAACTTTTCCTCCAACAACTATGGGAGGATAATGTAGGTTGGGATGACGTGTTAGGAGGAGAAAAGGCTAAAGAGGCAAGTGAATTGTTGAATGATTTGAAAGCGGTGAGCGACATCACCTTTCAAAGATCGATAGGCAAAAAGGGTTTAGAACTACATGTGCTCACCGATGCCAGCAGTAAGGCATATGGAGCAGTGGCATATACCAGGGACGATTGCAATCGGGTAAGTCTGATTACAAGCAAAATGAGGATCACTCCGAAAGGGATGAGCAAACTGACGATCCCCAAGCTAGAGCTGCTGGCCTTATTGTTAGGCAGCAGATTAGCAAGAACTCTCAAGGAACTGATCGAGCCACGAGAAATAGTAATGTGGACTGACAGCAAGGTAACGTTGGCATGGGTAGCATCTCCCGATGCCAGGTCTCATGAAATTGTGTTTTTTTTTCTAACAGAGTGGCGGAGATTTTTTTTATTCAGCAGGTTTGTAGCTTCAGTCTGAACCATGTCCCTAGTCATCAGAACCCTGCCGATATCCTATCCAGAGGTGCAACGACTCGAAAATTGCAAGTTAACTCCCTGTGGAGGAACGGTCCAGAATTCCTCAGGACCATGGGAAAGCCTGTTCCTTGCAAGGAGGAAGATCAGCTACATCAAACTCGCGTAGTAGCGGCGGTACAAGAGTTAAGGGAGGAGATGTGTCCTACCCCCCCAGGCAAGATTTGGAACATCCTGAAAAGGGAAGTATGGTTCCAATTCTTGTTGAGAGTAGTCAGACTAATTTTAAAGATTGCAAAAATAGAACAGAATCTGTTCAGTATTGTTGTTCTGGTAGAGCAGAAACATTACTTTCCTTCAGTTTATGCTTACTTGGAGTGCGGAGTCAGACCCCCTCGTGAAGTTCTCAATTTAGTAAGACAGTTCAATTTAGTAATGAAAGATAGACTCATTTGTACTAGAGGACGAGTGTCCAAGTTAGAAGAAATTAATCAGTTAATTCTCTTGCCAACCAAAGGGCGGTTAGTTAGGGTTTATTTAAAATATCTACACCGTTTGCATTTACATTGTGGTGTGAATACTCTAATGGGTATCTTTCGACAGAAATGTTGGGCGGTGGGTCTACGTTCTATTGTCAAGCAGGTGGTAAAGGAATGTATGGAGTGTTGGCGCGCCTTCCAGTCTTCGTCGAAACAGTCACCACCACACCCCCTACCGAAGGAAAGAACAACCCTCGAGAAACCCTTTACAGCAGTTGGAGTGGACCACACAGCAGCCATACAAACTGAAACGCAGCCAGGGTACATCCTGATTGAAATGTGCATGGCCAGTAGGGCCGTGTATCTCAACTTCTGTGCCTCCTTGGAAGCGGAAGAATTTGTCTTGGCTTTAAGGCGATTCTGCGCAATGCATGGCGCCCCCCAATACATCACCTCTGATAATCACCAGACATTCAAAACCGCCAGCAACCTCCTGCAGGAACTCTACGAAGAAGATGAAGTTCAGCAGTTCCTGAGGAGAACAGGAATACAATGGAGGTTTCAGACACCCAGAGCACCTTGGAAAGTTGGATTCTTCGAGCGGCTGATAGGGGTGACAAAGCGAACCCTCCAAATAGCCCTCGGCCAAAAGTATTTACCGAACGCCCACGTATTGACACTGGTAAAAGAAGCAGAAGCCGTAGTGAATAATCGTCCGCTTATGTACAGCGGCGACGGATGCGAGGATGAAGTCCTCACCCCTTCCCATTTGTTAAGAGGACACCCAGTCCTCCTCATGGCACCGCTCTTACCGGACGAGCACCTCAACATAACCTTCACCTCCCGGAGGCTACGTGATCGTTATTTGAAACTAACAGACTCTTTGAAGGCGTTCCGCGAGAGGTGGAGAAAGGAATATTTGAGTGCCCAGAGAGACCGACACAACTGTCAGTCCGGTGAACCCTCCAACCTGCACCCTGGAGACATCGTGTTGGTAAGACAAGTACATCAGAGAACACGTGTTGTAGAAACGTATCCGGACGACGATGGCGTCGTACGTTCGGCCAAAGTGTTGTTTGAGGGAGTCGAGTCACAGCGAGCTGTTAGCCATCTGGTTCCCCTGGAAATTACCCCCTCTGTGGAGGATGATGGAGACGGAAACGATGACGATGGAAAAGAGGGTGTGTACAGTTCGCCACATGGAATGCCAGGGATCGTGGAGACGTCTGGGGACAACCAGGAAATGGCTCAGGCTGCGACATCCCAACAACTGGCCACAGAGACCTTCGACAGTGACACTCATGACGAGAACAATATGTTCAGTGCGAACAGTGAAGGTGAAAAGGAATTGAAGCAGACGAACGTTAAAAAACGTTCTGCACGCCCATTGAGAAGGGAGGCTGCGAAGCAACGAGAAATCATGGATCGTCTGCTAAAGGGTGACAGTCTATGAAATGTAGCTGCAAAACAGTAAGTAAGTGAGAGAGGGAGTGTCTCCCTGGTAGGTAGGGAGGGTGAAGTGAGAACGTTTGTAAGTGGCATGAATCCACGGAGATTGGAAGTGCGTAGGTGTGGGGAACGGGGACGGGATAGTCTCTCGTACTTACAAAACGAGCGTTGTACAGAGCCAGGCCCCTCATATATATATATGCTGAAAGTGAATATTTTAGGCCTATTGCCTAATTGCGTTTCCAATTTTTCATAATTATATTCTGTATGTGAATGCGTTTTTTCCTTCTGTTTGTATATATGTATATGATAACTGATTTCTAGGCCCATTGCCTAAATTGCCTTCACATTTACATGATTGCATTTACTATTTGGGTACAAATTTTTTAGTGTTCTTTGTATATTTGTGAACTAATTGCCCCGGGGTAACATTGTTGTTTATGAACATTGTGTAGGCTGTTAGAGTCGTTGCGGAGCACTACGCAACAAGCCGAACAGAGTTAGGAGTGATTACTCCACCCCCGAGTCCAGTCTTGCGTGATTTACTGACGTTTTTGACGCCCCTTATTTCGGGTGTAGAGGATGTCGAGAATTCTCGAACTGGCCATTCGAAAGTCCCACCATTTGACTTCATAAACGTTTCGTCAAAGGAGGGCAAGGCTTGGGGATCTCGCGGGCAAAAGACTTGAGGTTTAATACGTGACTGTATTGGAACCAAAATCTTAACCACCTGGTGGGGAAGGAGCGAGTGTTGTGGAAATTGTCTGTTTACGATACATCAATGATGAATCTAACGTAAAATCGAGGCAACATGATAAAAATGTCTTAAGTATGTGTTTAGTGTCAATGGCAAATTTTCTTCGAAGCTGCTGAGCCTCGCTCAGCCTCTTTACTTCTTCGTCCCCCCTAAAGATAAGTTGTTTATTAATTTGTTCTTATCTCTCTACCTCGCGTACCAGGTTGGTTGTAGTAGAAGTTTGTGTGCAAGACGTTTAGTTTTTATATCGCAGTTTAACGTAGATATCCTTGTGATTGGGGATCTGAATCCTGAGTTAAATAAGAATAGGGATATTTGGTGTGTGATTCGTTGTGTACTGAATTCGAATTGACACTATTTTCAGTTTGTTAATGAGTCCGGTGTGGACTTTGTGCTTGAAGAGCACATGTTATATTACCAAGAGTCAGCCTTGTTTTTTCATTAAGTCTTGTGAATGCTTAAGGATGTTGTTTGTCTTTATCAGAGTTTAATTTTGTAATAAAATATTAAACTTTATCGCCGTATTTTAGTTAACTCCTGGAAGGTTTTGGGAGTCTTGCCTCTTCAAGGCCTTGCGATCCGCCCAGTACATCGGGCAGATTTGATAAACTGGTGAAAATCACAACAACGAGTGCAAAGAGACTGACGGTTTAGTAAACTTGTAACGGTCAATATATTACAGAGTGCATACGGAAAAGTAACAACGGAAGAGAAACTGTTTCAACGGCCAAAATCAGTATTAGTATTAATGAATACTAAGGCGGTAGCCTAAGGAAATATACAATATTATAAATTAAGATAAAGATTTCAAAGAGCACAACATCGTGATACAACAAATAAGAGAATTACAATAATCAGAAATGAGTCCAAGGGGAGGAAACATGACGGGTAAAACGATGTCTCTAGAGGATAACTTCCGTTGGAGTTTGCTAAAACTGTTAAAAACAAATAAAGGATTTACAATATCATATTCAAATCTTTTTTTCAGTCAGGATATACGATCATTTAGGTAAAATACTTGGGAGGAGTAATTCCTTAAATTCATTTTTGTTAAAGGGAAAATATGTGAGAAGTTTGATTTTCTTTGCGAGGCAATAAGGAAAGTCAGTAACATTGTTTGTTTTATTTAATTTACTATATTTTGATATAGATAAAAACACAAGTCACAGTGCTGCAAGTTGCAGTGTTGCACGAATGCACCCAAACATTTTTACATACATATTTTTTTTAAAGTCTAACATACAGGATCACCCATCGCTGTGATTCCAATTTTTATGTCTAGCATAGAGGATCAGGCATCGTTGTGATTCTAGTTTTTTTTATGTCTAGCATAGAAGATCACCCATCATTGTGATTCCAATTTTTTATGTCTAGCGTAGAAGATCAACCATCATTGTGATTCAATTTTTTTATGTCTAGTATAGAGGATCATCCATCATTGTGATTCCAATTTTTTTTATGCCTAACATACAGGATCACCCATCGTTGGGATTTAATTTTTTTTATGTCTAGCATAGAGAATCACCCATCCTTGTGATTCCAATTTCTTTATGTCTAGCATAGAGAATCAGCCATCATTGTGATTCCATTTTTTTTTTATATCTAGCATAGAGAATCACCCATAATTGTGATTCCATTTCTTTATGTCTAGCATAAAGGATCACCCATCATTGTGATTCCATTTCTTTATGTCTAGCATAGAGGATCACCCATCATTGTGATTCCATTTTTTTTATGTCTAGCATAGAGGATCACACATCGATGTGATTCCATTTTCTTATGTCTAGCATACAGGATCACCCATCGTTGTGATTCTATTTTTTTATGTCTAGCATAGAGAATCACCCATCATTGTGATTTTATTTCTTTATGTCCAGCATAGAGGATCACCCATCATTGTGTTTCCATTTTTTATGTCTAGCATAGAGGATCACACATCGATGTGATTCCATTTACTTAGGTCTAGCAGAGAGGATCATTCATCGCTATGATTCCATTTTTTTTTGTAGCATAGAGGATCATCCATCATTGAAATTCCATTTTTTATATCTAGCATAGAGGATCACACATCGTTGTGATTCCATTTTTTTATGTCGAGCATAGAGGATCACCCATCATTGTGATTCTATTTTTATATGTCTAGCATAGAGGATCATTCATCCTTTGGATTCCATTTTTTTATGTCTAGCATAGGGGATCTAATATCATTGTAATTCCATTTTTTTTTACATCTAGCATAGTGGATCACCAATCACGGTGATTCCATTTTTTATGTCTAGCACAGATGATCATCCATCGTTGTGATTCCATTTTTTTATATCTAGCATAGAGGATCACCCATGTTGTGATTGCATCTATTTTATGTCTAGCATAGAGGATCATCCATCGAATGAATTCTATTTTTTTTATGTCTAGCATAGAGGATCACCCATCGTTGTTATTCTAGTTTTTTATGTCTAGCATAAAGCATCACCAAAGAATGTGATTCAATTTTTATGTCTATCATAGAGGATCACCCATCATTGTGATTTTGTTTTTTCATGTCTAGCATAGAGGATCATCCATCGTAGATATTCAATTGTTTTATGTCTAGCATAAAAGATCACCCATCGTTGTGATTCCATTTTTTATGTCTATCATAAAGGATCACACATCGATGTGATTCCATTTTTTTATGTCTATCCTAGAGGATCATCCATCATTGTGATTCTATTTTTTATGTCCAGTATAGAGGATCATCCATCGTTGTGATTCCATTTTTTTTTATGTGTAGCATAGAGGATCACCAATCGTTGTGATTGCATTTTTATTATGTCTAGCATAGATGAACATCCATCGTTTTGATTCCATTTGATTATGTTTAGCATTGAGGATCACCCATTGTTGTGATTCCAATTTTTTATGTCTAGCATTGAGGATCATCCATCGTTGTGTTTCCATTTCTTAGGTCTAGCATAGAGGATCACACATCGTTGTGATTAAATTTTTTATATGTCTAGCATACAGGATCACCCATCATTATGATTCTATTTTTTTTATGTCTAGTATAGAGAATCATCCATCATTGTGATTCTATTTTTTTATGTCTAGCATAGAGCATCACACATCGATGTGATTCCATTTTTTTTAAGTCTAGCATTGAGGATCATCCATCGTGTATATTCATTTTTTTTTTTGTCTAGCATAGAGGATCATCCATCGTTTTGATTCCATTTGATTATGTCTAGCATAGAGGATCACCCACCGTTTTGATTCCAATTTTTTATGTCTAGCATAGAGGATCACTCATTGTGATTACATTTCTTTATGCCTAGCATAGAGGATCAACCCTCGTTGTGATTCCACATTTTTTTTGTCTAGCATAGAAGATCACCCACCATTATGATTTCATCTTTTATGTCTAGCATAGAGGATCTTTCATCGTTTTAATTCCATTGTTTTATGTCTAGCATAGAGAATTACCCAATATTGTGATTCCAATTTTTTTATGTCTAGTTTAGAGCATCACCCATCAATGGTATTCCATTTTTTCAAGTCCGGCATAGAGGACCATTCATCATTTGATTAAAATTCTTTATGTCCAGATAGAGGATCACTCATTATTGTGATTTCATTTTATTATGTCTATCATAAAGGATCACCCATCAGTGTGATTGCATTTTTTATGTCTAGCCTAGAGGATCATCTATCGTTGTGATTCAATTTTTTTATGTTTAGCATAGAGGATCACCCATCATTGTGTTTCCATTTTTGATATCTACCTTAGGGATCACCGATCATTTTGATTCCGTTTTTTTATGTCTAGCATAGAGGATCATCCATCATTTTAATTCCATTTTTATGTCTAGCATAGAGAATCATACATCGTTATGTTTCCATTCTGTTTGTCGACCATAGAGGACCACCCATCATTGTAATTTAATTTTTTTATGTCTAGCATAGAGGATCATTCTTAGTTGTGTATTCCATTTTTTTATGTCTATCATACAGGATCACCCATCTTTGTGATTCCATTTTTTTATGTCTAGCATAGAGCATCACCCATCAATGTGATTCCCTTTTTCTTATGTCCAGCATAGAAGATCATCCATCATTGTGTTTCCAATTTTTATGTCTAGCATAGAGGATCCAATCATAGGTGTGATCTCATTTTTTATGTCGAGCATAGAGGATTACCCATCATTTTGATTCCATTTTTCTATGTATAGCATAGAGGATCATTCATCTTTGTGATTCCATTTTTTCATATTTAGTTTAGAGGATCACCCATCATTGTGATTCTATTTTATATGTCTAGCATCGAGGATCACCCATCATTGTGATTCCATTTTTCTATATCCAGCATTGAGGATCGCACATCGATGTGATTTCATTTTTTTATGTCTAGTATAGAGGATCACCCATCATTGTTATTCCATTTTTTTATGTTCAGCATAGAGGATCACACATCGATGTGATTCCATTTTTCTATGTCTAGCATAGTGCTTCACCCTTCATTGAGATTCAATTTTTTAAGCCTAGTATAGTGGATCACCCATTATTGTGATTCCATTTTTTGTCTAGCATAGAGGATCATTCATCGTTTTGATTCCATTTTTTTATGTCTGGCATAGAGGATCGCCCATCGTTGTGATTTAATCTTTTTATGTCCAGCATAGAGGATCACCCATGGTTATTATTGCCTTTTTTTTATTTCTAGCATAGAGGATTATCCTTCGTTGAGATTAATTTTTTTTTTGTATGTCCAGCATAAGGGATCACCCATCATTGTGATTCAATTCTTCATGTCTAGCATAGAGGATTATACATCGTTGTGATTCCACATTTTTATGTCTACCATAGAGGATAACCCACTATTATGATTCCATCTTTTATGTCTACCATACAGGATCATTCATCGTTTGATTATTTTTTTTTTGTCTAGATAGAGGATCACCGGTTATTGTCATTTTATTTTTCTATGTCTAGCATTAAGGATCACCTATCATTGTGATTGTATTTTTCTATGTCTAGCATAGCTGATGATCCATCGCTGTGATTCCAGTTTTTTATGCCTAACATAAGGTTCATCCATCATTGTGATTCCATTTTTTTATGTATAGCATAGAGCATCACCCATCATTGTGATTCAATTTTTTCATATCTAGCTTACTGGATTACCCATCCTTGTGATTCAATTTTTTTATGTCTAGCATAGAGGATCATTCATAGTTGTGATTCCATTTTTTTTTGTCTAGCATAGAGAATCATACATCGTTGTGATTCATTTTTTTATGCCTAGCATTGAGGATCATCATAATTGAAATTCCCTTTTTTATGTCTAGCATAGAGGATCATTCATAGTTGTGATTCCATTTTTTTATGTCTATCGTACAGGATCACCCTTCATTGTAATTCTATTTTTTTTATGTCTAGCATAGGGCATCACCCATCAATGTGATTCCATTTTTTTCATATCTAGCATAGAGGATTATCCATCATTGTGTTTTCGTTTTTTTATGTCTAGCATAGAGGATCATTTATTGTTGTGAATCCAATTTTTATGTCTAGCATAGAGGATCACCCATCATTGTGAGATTCTATTTTTTATATCTAACATAGAGGATCACCCATTATTGTGATTTTATTTTTTTATGTCTACCATAGAGGATCACACATCGATGTGATTCCATTTTTTTATGTCTAGCAATAGAGGTTCATCCATCGTGTATATTCTTTTTTTTTTTTTTTTTTTTTTCTTTTTTTTTTTGGTCTAGCATAGAGGATCACCCCTCATTGTGATTCCATTTTTTATGTCTAGCATAGAGGATCATCCATCGTTGTGATTCCATTTTTCTATGTCTAGAATTTAGGATCACCCATCATTGTGATTACATTTTTTTATGTCTGCCATAGAGGATCACCCAACATTATGATTCCAGTTTTCATGTCTACCATAGATGATCATTAATCGTTGTGATTCCGTTTTTTTATGTCTAGCATAGAGGTTCATCGATCATTGGTATTTTATTTTTCCATGTCTAGAATAGAGGATCATTCATTGTTTGATTCAAATTTTAATGCCTAGATAATGGATCACCTATTATTATGATTTCATATTTTACTTTTTAGCAGAAATGGTCACCTATCAGTGCGATTTAATTTATCTATGTCTAGCATAGAGGATCACCCATCATTGTGATTCTAATTTTTTATGTCTAGCATAGAGGAACACCCATCATTGTGATTCCATTTTTTTTTTCTAGCTTACAGGATCATCCATCATTGTAATACCATTTTTTTTTTGCGTAGCATAGAGGATCATCTATCCTTTGGATTCTCTTTTTTTGTGTCTAGCATAGATGATCAACCATCATTGGCATTACATTTTTTAGGTCTAGTATAGAGGATCAACCGTCATTGTGATTCTATTTTTTATATCTATCGTAGAAGATCATCCATCGTTTTTATTCCAATTTCTTTATGTCTAGCATAGAGGATCAACCATCCTTGTGATTCCATCTTTTATGTCTAGCATAGAGGATCAACCATCATTGGGATTCTATTTTTTTACGTGTAGCGTAGAGGATCAACCATCATTGTGATTCCATTTTTTATGTCTAGCATAGAGGATCACCCATTCTTGTGATTCCATTTTTTATGTCTAGCATAGAAGATCAATCATCGTTATGATTCTATTTTTTATGTCTATCATAGAGGATCATTCATCGTTTTGATTACAATTTTTTAGGTCTAGCAAAGAGGATCACTCATCATTGTGATTCCCTTTTTTACGTCTAGCATTGAGGATCATTCATGTTTGTGATTCCATTTTATTATATGTAGCATAGAGGATCACCCATCATCGTTGTGATTACATTTTTTTTATGTCTAGCAAAGAGGATTGCCCATCCGGTCAACGGTTTAAACCCTTGTCCATAACCAAGGTTGAAAATAACTCAACTCCTGACAACGAACTTCGTTTTTCAACCGATCATTAGCCCAACCCAGTTGAAGATTATCCAAGACCTGCTCAAAGTTGTGTGTATGTGTGTATCCAAAAGCTTATAGATTGTAGTACTTACATTTACAAGAGCTGATGTTTGTTAGCTTGAGTGTTAAGAACCTTACGATGAAAGGATCCTAATGAAATCTAAAAAAACTCCATAATAATCATTGAAGATCTGGTGATTTTAAAATTATCTTGCGTGGTCCAATTTTATTCTTTTTTTACAATCATCATGATAAGAAAATAATTTCTTTTTATGTTACACTTACATGAAATATATATATTTCATAATGACTGAAAATGTATTCACATTTAACCTGAATTAGATCTATATTACTAATTGCATATATATATATATATATATATATATATATATATATGAAATGACTAAAACTGTCGGTCATTACATGTAATGCCTGTTGGGGTTAGTCAATTCATGAAATGACTGATAATTCTAATCATTTCGCGAAATGACTGATTTATTGTCATTTTTGTTACACCATATAGCTGTTATACTTTAGGCAAAGTGTGAATTAGTATTTTGACTCGTTTCCGCTATCTACGAAACAACTTAGGCCACGAATATTTATTGTCATTTTTGTTACACCATATGGCTGTTATACTTTAGGGAAAGTGTGAATTAGTATTTTGACTCGTTTCCACTATCTACGAAATGACTCAGGCCACGAATATAGTACATATTACTCTTACCTCCTTTACTACAAGATCAGTTTATTCTAGTACCTTGACAAGATGTCTGAGAGCATAGAGTTAAAATTTCGTGAAGAGTTATTATCTAGGTATGAGAAGCGTTCCAAGTATCTCATTCCGAAAGACGCTTATTTTTAAATGATTGAGGACATTCATGAGCTAGCGAAAGAAAGAACACGAAAAGTCGTCACAAATATTACCTTCTGAGTAAATATGAAGTGTTACAGTGTGGGGATTTTGAGAAAATAATTAAGAAACGACAAACTCTAGACGAGACACCGGTGTACTATGTCTCCATTGAGGACACATTTGACATAGTTAAAAGAGCACA
>NW_027171672.1:17500-27500 GCF_036898095.1 Palaemon carinicauda
CGCAATAGTTTCTAGTCGTATCTATACCCTCACAATTCTTGTCAGCTGGGGTTTAGGGAAGCCTATATGTCTGTGTGCTGAGTCATTAGTTTGTGTTTTTGAAAGGAATAGTCATTCGTTTAGGCTTAATTAGAAGATGAAAACAGTCTCTCTCTCTCTCTCTCTCTCTCTCTCTCTCTCTCTCTCTCTCTCTCTCTCTCTCTCTCTCTCTCTCTCTCTCATATTAGAAGAATTCAATTACAAAATGTATTTTTTGATTTTTCAATCTCTTTGATTCGGGAAACCATGACAGAGCCGAAAGAAAAGTATTAATGAATTTTTGCCACTCATCAAGAAATATCAAAAGTTCATCTTCACAACGTTTTGGATTTCGTTACCAAAATAAAAGAAAAACCCTCGTTTGTCATAAGTCTTTTTATTATAAAATGTGCATATCGAAATGTATTTATCTACCTTTAGTACTTTTTTTTCATATAATTCTTAATGCCATCTGAATTCTCTTGCTGATTAGTTAAGACGTTCTTAGCAAAGGAGTTTAAGATAATAAATCCCTCCGAATTATTAATATTTTCAGCAAAATTCTTTGACTTTAATTATCTGTTTGAGCATTGCTAAGATAAGAGAGAGAGAGAGAGAGAGAGAGAGAGAGAGAGAGAGAGAGAGAGAGAGAGAGAGAGAGAGAGAGAGAGAGAGAGAGAGAGGAATAGTCAATTTGAATCATCAGTTAGACACGATGCAATGTTCAGATCAATTTGATGAACTGTTTTCTCTTGTCGAATACAATTTACAAAGGGCGTAAAACTCAAAAGAAATTTTGAGTAATTCAAATGGAGGATGGACAGGTTTTTCAAATTCTTTCAATGCAATACAATTATCAGACATTGTTGATATTGATGACATATATCCCTGCCCTGGAATTTTGTTATTCCTTACATGGATAGAAACAGATAACTAGACAGCTACAGTAACAGGGAGGGTCAAATACAGAAAGACTTGGTCATGAATAGCGATATATATGGAACCAGATGAATGCTATTTTGAAAAAAAAAAAAATCCATTGAAATTACAGTAATAAATCAGTCAAAGAAAAATAATTCCTTAGTATTTTTTAGTAACAAAACGATAGCATACAGACTTGTGAACGAAATCAAAGACAGGAAATTCAATTTAAAAGTTACTGGGAAAATTAATTCAAGTTGAAGAAGTATGTCATTCCATATCGTTCAATGACTACCGGAGCGATGGCGCCCCTTAGTTCAATAGTGTCCTGAGTGTGTGTGTGTGTGTGTGTGTGTGTTTTTTTTTTTTTTTTTTTTTTTTTTTTTTTTTTTTTTTTTTTTTTTTTTTTTTTTTTTAAAGATAAAAGGTGTCCCGCTTAGAGAAAGGATCACCTCCGTACTAATTGATTTACACCGGCTGCCGATAAAAGCCAAGTTATCAGAACCGGTCGTCCATGATACTCAGGAGAATTGCTACATATTGTGCAGCCAACAAATCGTGTCGACACGAGAATAGTTACGGATTGCTTCAAACTAGATATATGTCTACTTTAAGTTCCAGAGCCTTTAAATATTCGGCCACGAGACTATATAATAAGCTCCCATGAGACATCCGAATGATTGAAGACATTTGGGCTTTCAAGTGGAAACTGAAGACATTCGATTTCAACAGACCTACAACAGTAAATGAACAAGACGCGATATGCAACGTTAAATACTCTGATCGAGCAAGGTAAAACGACAGTAGAGGTCCTGTAGAGAGTGGGGTTCCCCTGCTGTATAAGACCAGAAAAGCAGCCGTCAAAGTAAAGTATAAAGTAAAGTAAGATTCTTTGCATGTGTTTGTTCCAGGAAGTAAAGGCCTAAAGATCCATTTTGTGATTCCGTCAGTCTTTCGTTATCAAAATCATTATTTCCCAGAGTCCTTTAACAAAAGTTCTTCTAAGAAGAAAGATTCAGGGGAAAAGTTTCATAAGTTGTTAAATGGATAAATGCAATCTTAGGAACTTTTTTAATCTGACATTGATAAAAGACTGAAATCGAAAGTTCAGTATTTACTTGCCATCAAACTTATAGGAAACATAAATTAATTTATTCCATACTCAGAAATTTAATCAACCAAGATAAATGCATTATATGTTGAATTTCTTAGTTTAATGAATTAATCTGTTGTGTTTTAGTGGTGTCTGCTTGTGCTTCAGTGTCAGTGCTTTTATATAATGTTTTATATAAAAATACTTTAATAAAAGAATGTTCCTCTTTGCTTTTTAAAACACTATTGCGTATGGACTTACTTTCGTGGTCTCGCACGAAAGTAACATAGTAATGTTATTGCGGTCACAGAATAATGACCTTTTCCTATATTATTAACGGCATTTTTATTATCATAGAGTAATATATCATATGTATAGTAACATGGGACTTGCATTCGAACAAAAAATGGCCAATTGAATATATTGATCATTTTCATTATAACACCACTTCATTTTGTAGAAGAACCGTTTGAACAGTTTTTGAAACCTATCATCACTCCCTATTAACATTTCGTTTACTCGGAGATTAGAATACATGTTCACTGATATAATCATTCCAATTTCTGCTGATGGTTGATTGATTCGTCAAGATTGCCAAGCACCATTAGCATGACTCTGGAATCTGGATCTTGAAGAGGTTCAACATAGCTCATTGAGGACGGCGTACCACAGCCATCGAGCAGTGACTGGATGAAAGAGAATCTGGAATTGAAAAAGCCATGTGGGGTGATAGCCAAAGATTAGTAGTGTAGGAGTGTGTATGAAACTCGTGCGGTACATGAGCTGGTCACTTCGGTGGTCACCAATGTGCGAAGGCGCCAGTTAGGTGATAACTGAGAGGCGATGTGAATGCAACTAAACTTTATTATACAGATATCGAATTCAAATACCAGACCTTGCGAGCAAGAACGTCACTGAAAGTCAAACAAAATTAGGCATGAACTATCAAGTTTATTCAGGGTGGTTTATTAGCAGCGCAAGGACGAGCGGGTGGTAGTATAACAAGCAAAACTGTTCTAATGTACAAGCGTGTATGAAACAGGTGCGGTAAAGTAAACCTAAACCCGTTCCTTTTTCGATCCTCGAGATATCTTCTTTTGCTTATAGCATTCTCATTGCCTGAGCTGCAGAGACCTATTTAATTTTTTTGCTCATATTTGGATACCAGACTTTTATTTCTCTACATCCTGTCCGGATTCAAAAGAATCCCCATCAATCCCCTTAATTTTTTTTCCTCAAAGTTATATTCGGTAGAATAACAGAGAGAGAGAGAAAAAAAAAATAAACATCACAGAAATTATTTATTATGAAACAGGTCCCAGAATTGAACTTCGATGGAGGGAGGGAATTAATTGTAATTGTTTCCTAAATGAAGAAATTCAAGTGTCACCACTAAAAGAAAATCTCTCTCTCTCTCTCTCTCTCTCTCTCTCTCTCTCTCTCTCTCTCTCCCCGCCAAGATTTTTCCGATTTTGGCGCAATTATCAAGTTATACTCCCTCGAGATGAAAGTTATGTGAGGGGGAACAGTAGAAAAGAAAAGAGAATAAGAGAATTTTGAAGATGCGTAAAGGGTCAAAATGAAAGCCAATCTCTAAAAGGAAGGAATTTCAATCTCTTAAACTAAATAATGATTAATAATACCTAGAATAACTTTGGAGTAAACAGCGGGTAAACCGGTGTTTGAAATGCTAAAGGCCACGTGTGCAATAATCATTTTAAAAATATATATATTAATTCATACTTTCAAGATTCGAATGGCTCTCTTGGTGAAGTAAAATACCTGAAATGGAAAATAATGTCATACTTATTAAGAGGACTGCCAAATAAAATTTGAGACATGCGCTTTAACGGGTCAAATGTTTGCAGGACATTTTTTATAATACGATTTTTTTCCCTACGAAGCATTAGCATTTCAATTACTTTTCCCAGAAATTAAGACAGTTGAATTGAGGAATTAAAAGTTCTGATTTATTGGAAATAAGCCAAAAATACACTTTATGTCGAATTAATCCAAGACCCATTGGTAAATTCCTTTAATGATTATTATTTTTGTCCACAGTAATAATAATAATAATAATAATAATAATAATAATAATAATAATAATAATAATAATAAACCTCAAGCTGTGGTAGATAAGGATTAGGCTAATGTATTCTGGGACGACAGTATAAGGACGGACAGCGTAATACAAGCGCATCGACCAGACAAGAAAACGAATTAATATACCACTCTAGAGGCCACAGTACCCTTGGATTCCAGAGTGATAGATAAGGGTAAAGAGAAAATAGAAATGTACCAAGACTTACTGATTGAATTGAGAAGACTATGGAATATGGAAGTAGAAGTAGTGCCAATAATCATAGGCGCACTTGGGACCTTATCTAAGTCACGGGAAAGGAATCTCAAGAAAGTAGGAGCCGATATAGCCCCACAAATTGGACAAAAGAGCGAGGTATTGGAAACTGCAAATGTAGTGAGACGAATAATGGATTTCTAAGCTGGATGCAACCCGGAACCCCACACTATAAACTGCCAGTCTCAGAAAACCGTGATTGATGAAAAATAATAATAATAATGATAATAAAGAAAACCCCTGTTGTAATAAGTCGTGATGAATTAATATAACATATCAAATTAGATTCCTGAAAGTGGTAATCACAAGGAAACGGATAAGTGACTTAAAATAACCCGTGTGAGAAAGACCATCTATATTCAATGGAAAATACTTTATAAAATATCTTTAAGGTGAATTGATATAATTTATCTTAAATGACAAGAATATTTTTTTTCCAATTCGGCTAAATTAGAAAGAAGCTAGATAAAACAAAAATTAATTTAGGAATACATTTCTTGATGATTCAAGTTGAAGAGAAATAGAAAGAAAAATAATAATAATAATAATAATAATAATAATAATAATAATAATAATAATAATAATAATAATAATAATTTCCATTCCTGGTCAGACATAATTCAACCGATGTAAAGATTGATAAAATTCTGAGAAACGTAGAAGAAACCTATAAAAAGGGGGATGGAGGGTCCAAGGTAAAAATACCTAGATAACATAATTTGACTAACAAGATGAGTTGGTGAAAATATTACTGAAAATGAGAGGATATGAAAAAAGAAGTCGGAAAATAATATTTGAGTAAGAAGACTTACAAGGAAGTTAAGAAGGACGATTTTCTGAAATCTCTATTGAAAAAAAAAAATGGAAGGAAAACTAATGCAGTAAATTATTATTATTATTATTATTATTATTATTATTATTATTATTATTATTATTATTATTATTATTATTATTATTATTATTATTATCCAATCTACAACCCTAATTGGAAAAGCAAGATGCTATAAGGCCAGGGGCTCCAACAGGGAAAAATAGCCCAGTTAGGAAAGGAAATAAGGAAATAAATAAATGAAGAGAACAAATTAACAATAAATCGTTCTAAAATAAGTAACAACGTCAAAACAGACATGTCATATATAAACTATAAACAACATCAAAAACAAATGTCATAAATAAACTATAAAAAGACTCATGTCCGCCTGGTCAACAAAAAAGCATTTGCTCCAACTTTGAACTTTTGAAGTTCTATTGATTCAACCACTCGATTAGGAAGATCATTCCACAACTTGGTAACAGCTGGAATAAAACTTCTAGAGTACTGCGTAGTATTGAGCCTCGTGATAGAGAAGGCCTGGCTATTAGAATTAACTGCCTGCCTAGTATTACGAACAGGATAGAATTGTCCAGGGAGATCTGAATATAAAGGATGGTCAGAGTTATGAAAATCTTATGTAACATGGACAATGAACTAATTGAACGATGGTGCCAGAGATTAATATCGACATCAGGAATAAGAAATTTAATAGACCGTAAGTTTCTGTCCAACAAATTAAGATGAGAATCAGCAGATGAACACCAGACAGGAGAACAATACTCAAAACAAGGTAGAATGAAAGAATTAAAACACTTCTTCAGAATAGATTGATCACCGAAAATCTTGAAAGACTTTCTCAATAAGCCTATTTTTTTGTGCAATTGAAAAAGACACAGACCTTATATGTTTCTCAAAAGTAAATTTGCTGTCGAGAATCACACCTAAAATTTTGAAAGAGTCATACATATTTAAAGAAACATTATCAATACTGAGATCCGGATGTTGAGGAGCCTTGACCTACTTACAATCATACTTTGAGTTTTGTTAGGATTCAACTTCATACCCCATAATTTGCACCATGCACTAATTCTAGCTAAATCTCTATTAAGGGATTCACCAACCCTAGATCTACATTCAGGGGATGGAATTGATGCAAAGAGAGTAGCATCATCTGCATATGCAACAAGCTTGTTTTCTAGGCCAAACCACATGTCATGTGTATATAGTATGAAAAGTAATGGGCCAAGAACACTACCCTTTGGAACACCGGATATCACATTCCTATAATCACTATGGTGCCCATCAACAACAACTCTTTGAGATCTATTACTTAAAAAATTAATAATATTGCTAAGAAACGACCCACCCACTCCCAATTGTTTCAGTTTTAAAACAAGGGCCTCATGATTAACACGGTCAAAGGCAGCACTAAAATCAAGGCCAATCATACGAACTTCCCGACCACAATCAAGGGATTTCTGTACAGCATTGGAGATTGTAATAAGGTCATCACATGTTCCAAGGCCTTTACGAAAAATCAATTGCAAACTAGGGAGTAGATGATTACCTTCAGCAAACCTATTAAGACGTTTTGCCAGAAGACGTTCAAAAACTTTAGATAATATGGGAGTTATGGAAATTGGGCGGTAATCAGTGGGACTTGAGCTACCACAAACACATTTACATAGAGGAGTAACATTACCAATTCTCCAACTAGTGCTAAAAGCTCCTCTTCTTGCTACCTTGCGCAAAATAACAGATAACTTTGGAGCTAAGAAATCTGCTGTCTTTATGAAAAACAAAGGAAAAATACCATTTTGGTCAACACCTCCATATGCATCAAGGTCCACCAACAGAGCTTTAATCTCACGAGATCGAAAAGCTAAACTAGTTAGTTTAGCCTCGGAAAACAGGAATGAGGAAGTTCAAGTTTTCCATTACTCTGTTTACTGTCAAAAACATCAGCCAAAAAGGTTGCCTTTTCCTTTGGACAGTGAGTGACTGAGCCATCTGGTTTAAGTGAAGGAGGAACTGTTGCATCTACACCAAAGAGTGCAAATTTAAGGGTAGACCACCATTTATGTTCCTGAGTTGTACGAGAAAGGGTTTCTTTTATGGTTAAATTGTACTCCTTTTCAGTTGAGGCATAAACTCTGAGCAAAAGCTCGAAGCTGAGTATAGTTGTTCTAGGTCGAATCTGATCTGTTACCCTTCCAAAGATGATAGGCCTCCTGATTCTCCAAATAAGCACGTCTACAATCATCATTGAACCACGGTTTGTCCTTCACTCGATACCTTAGCACACGAGAAGAGATACGCCTATCAATTATGTTGACTAGATTCTCATTCAAAGGGACAACAGGATCTACACTATTATATAATTGTGACCAATTCAAGCACAAAAGATCATGTAAAATCCCATTCCAGTCTGCTTGGGATTTCATATAAATTTTACAAGAATATGATATATCAGGGACAGGCTGCTCAGTCTTCACTAATAATGAAATCAAGGCATGATCAGATATCCCGACTGGAGAACCAACCTTACTAGTTATAACGCCAGGGGAGTCAGTGTATACGAGGTCCAAGCAATTACCAGACCTGTGAGTAGCTTCATTTATGATTTGCTCATAGCCTGATTCAGAGGCAAAGTCTAAAGCTCTTAAGCCATGGCGATCGGTAGGAGAGATAGAACTTAACCACTCCCTCTGGTGAGCATTAAAATCACCAAAAAAGACAAAAGAAGCCTTTCTATCATCTTCTTGTATCTTAGCCATAATGGTAAGAAGACAATCGAAGATAGAATCATCTATGTCGGGATTCCGGTAGATCGAACACAAATAAAAGTTGTTATTCCTGCCACAAACTTCTATTACCCGAATCTCATGACATCCACATTGAGAGCAGGACTTATGAGAAGCAGGGTAGTCGGTCCTAATATACACCGCCATTCCCCTGGCCCTAAGGATGGCATTGTGTTTCAACATTATTGGCTTTTATAAGGAGCTCACAGAGTGCCTTATATTAGAAACCAAAGTTTCTGAGCACAAAAGAATATCATATTGTCTGGACGCAACTGTAAGGTCTTGGATATTTGCATGAAGACCACGAATATTGCAATACAGAAGACGACATTGACGAAATCTAGGACGTACTGGTACCGGATTTCACTCAATGTCTCCAGGCAGCATAAGAATTAATAAAAATATAAAAGAGACATCATACTTAAAAACTAGATTAACAAGAATTATAATAAAAACAATACGTACATAATTATAAACAAAGGGATTGATGATACCCATAGAATATAGTAAAAAGTCGGAAAAACTGGTCAACATGGGGGAGCCAATACACCATGCAAGGCTAAATACCCTCCAGGATAGCTACTTTAACTGAAGGGAGGACAGTAAGGATGGTTTTGAGAAGAAAAATAATAAGAAAAAGGAAAAAACAACCTCTTGATAAACCACCAGGCATCCATGGCCCTTATATTAAGCCTGCCCAACACACCATTTCAAAAAAACCCGAGGAAGAAAAACAAAGAAAAAAAAAATAAGATAGAATAGTGTGCCTGAGTGTACCCTCAAGCAAGAGAACTCCAACCCAAGACAGGGGAAGTCCATGGTACAGAGGCCATGGCACTACCCAAGACTCGAGAACAGTGGTTTAATTTTGGAGTGTCCTTCTCCTAGAAGAGCTGCTTACAACAGCTAAAGAGTCTCTTCTACCCTTACCAAGAGGAAAGTACACTGAACAAATTGCAGTACAGTAATTAACCCCTTGGGTGAAGAAGTGTTAAGTATCTCATTGTTGTCAGGTGTATGAGGAAAGACGAGAATATGTGAAGAATAGGCCAAACTATTCTGTGAAAGTGTAGGCAAAGAAAAAAAAAAGCCGTGACCTGAGAGATGGATCCAATGCATTACTCTCTGGCCAGTCAAAGGATCCAATACCTCTCTAGTGGTAGTATCTCAACGGGTGGCTGGTGCCCTGGCCAACCTACTACATAATAAAGGCTGGTGAGATATAAAATATATAGAGGTGAATCTATATATATCAACAATGATTTATAAAGTGATAAAATAATTACAGATTAAAGAATACAGAGAAACAAAATAATTAGAATACTTCCTTAAACTCAATATTTCTTTTGAAATGGGAGAAATTTCCTGTATATATAATATATTACTATATATATATATATATATATGTGTGTGTGTATATATATATACTATATATATATATATATATATATATATATATATATATATATATATATATATATATATATATATATATATATATATATATGTATATACATATTATATATATATATATATATATATATATATATATATATATATATATATATATATATATATATATATATATATATATATATATATATATATATCTATATCTATATCTATATCTATATCTATATATATATATATATATATATATATATATATATATATATATATATATATATATATATATATATATATATATATATATATATCTTTTATTGGTATACGAGAGGTTTGCTGTCTTACTTTGAGCATTAGTTTGGTTCGAATAAGGTTGTGGATTGTCGAACATTCGGCACCTTTCATTGCTCTAGCTTGAAAACTTTATTTTGCTTATGTTGTATGACAAGTACATAATCCAAAAAATGTCACTGTTTTATCATAGGGTGAAACCATGAGGTCTTATATCCATTCTTCATCTGGAATTGGGTGTTGGTTATTGCCGAATTTTCTGAAGATTGATGTTCCTTTTTCCAAAGGCATGGTCC
>NW_027171672.1:42500-57500 GCF_036898095.1 Palaemon carinicauda
GATATGGAGAAGTGCGTGATTTCTTTACATTGAACCTCTTACAGATTTCTTTAATTAGAGCGCTTTCGAAATTTCTCCCTTGGTCAGTATGAAGCTGCTGAGGAATTCCATATTTATAAAAGAGCTCTTCGACCAATATTTTAGCCACTGTTGTCGCTTTCTGATCCTTTGTTGGATATGCCCATACGTATTTGCTAAACAGGTCACTTAAAACTAAAATATGCTCCTTTCCAGAGGTTGATCTTTCCACGGAACAAAAATCTATCGCCACAATTTCCATGGGCTGAGAAGTTTCCACATGAACAGGAATGGTATTTCTATATGGAATTTCATCTTTTGCCCTTAAACAAGTATCACAATTTCTAATGAAATCCGTTATAAATCCCCTCATGTTGGGCCAATAAACCCTAGAGTTCAGTAATTTATAAGTTCTATCAATACCCTGATGTCCTAGTTTATCATGAGTTTCGACTAAACACTTACTTCTTAAAAGAACAGGAACGGCTAATCTATAAATTATGTTATCTAATTGATCCACATGAGTCTTATAAAGAATATCATTTCTTATCACAAGACTTTCTTTATCCCTTTTCCACGTAACTAATTCAGGTTTAAAATTAATGTTTTCTAACTCAATATTTTCTCCTTCTAGCCATTTCCTTACAATCTTTAAAACTGGACAAGCTTTCTGTTTATTAACAACGTCCTCCCACTCTAAAATCTGATGTCTACTTATGGCACAAACAAAATTTGTGTCCTCATGAGGAGCTACCCATACTTCTTCGTCTTCATTCATCACCATCTCTCTAGGCTTGCGTGAAAGAATGTCGGCTTTAACATTTTGTTTTCCTGGTCTGAATTTAAGTTCAATGTCAAATACCGACAAATCTGCCACCCATTTTTGTTCTGTGTGATCAAGTTTTGCTGTGCTGAGATTGCTCAAAGGGGCATTGTCAGTATACACTATGCACTTTGTGCCAATAAGATAATTTTTAAATTTTTCAGTAACAGCCCACTTCAAAGCACACAATTCTAGTTTCCTCGAACTATAGTTCTTCATGTTTCTTTCGTGTGGTTTCAGTGACCTACTTGCATAAGCTACAGGATGCAGCTTATCCTCCTTATATTGGGACAAAACCGCACCAAGTCCATCGTAACTAGCGTCTATTTCTAACGTACATTCTTTCCCAAACTCTATCCCTTTCAGTACTGGGGCAGCTATCAATTTTTCTATCAATGTCTGGAAGGCCATTTCTGCATCTTCTGTCCATTTATCCTTAATACTTTGACTGGATTTCTTCTTTTCTCCTTTCAATAACTCATTGAGTGGCTTGGCAATTATGGCGAAATTTTTAATAAATCTCCTATAAAATGTTGCAAATCCCAGGAAAGCTCGCACTTCCTTTATAGTTTCTGGCCTCTTCCAGTTCTTCACTGCTTCAATCTTACTTAGATCAGGTCCTATTCCTTGATTACTAATGCTAAATCCTAGATAACTTACACATGTCTGCAACAAATGACATTTTTTTGGCTTTAATTTCATCCCATAAGACTTTATGCGCTCTAGCAATGCCTCCAATCTTAATAAGTGGTCGTCAATGGTCTTCGAAAATAATATCATATCATCCAAATAAATGACTAAAAATTCAAAAAACATATCCCCCAAAATATTCTCCATGCAATCCGAAGGAAGATGCAACTCACAGCAACATTTCTTCTTTCTTTTTATTGTATATGTAGACAAAACCTTCAACCCTACAAGCAGAAACAAATGCTCCATCAGACATTACCAATAACCAACATATTCGAAACACAATTAACAAACAAATAACATTAGTTACGTTACAGTAACAAACAATTAACGGCAAATAAACAAGATTAGTTACGTTACAGTAACAAACAATTAAAGGACAAATAACAACATACCAGTTATGTTACAGAGTATGCTCAGCGTATATGTAAGCCTACGTTGTACAGTAGCCATAGAATGAGCCTACTCCCGCAAATTTCAGGTCTGTCATCTAATTTACATTTCTAAAGAGAGTATTAAACAGTGAATGGGTAGTTCCTTCGGTTAACAGGTCCGTGAAGGCAGTTCCGTTCATGCATATCTATTTGGCCGTTCGTCCTCATTTGCTGTCTCGTTAACGGTTGTTATTGGTAACTAGTGCTGTGAAGATAAAAGACACTTGGCGGAGAACATACAGTGCTACATATATATATATATATATATATATATATATATATATATATATATATATATATATATATATATATATATATATATATATACATACATATATATATATATATATATATATATATATATATATATATATATACATATATATATATGTGTGTGTTTGTGTATAAGTATATATATATATATATATATATATATATATATATATATATATATATATATATATATATATATATATATATATATATATATATATATATATGTATGTGTTTAGGTATATATATATATATATATATATATATATATATATATATATATATATATATATATATATATATATATATATATATATATATACATTGATGGATCTATATTTATATATTTATATATTTACACATATAAGGTTATATATATATATATATATATATATATATATATATATATATATATATATTTACACATATAAGGTTATATATATATATATATATATATATATATATATATATATATATATATATATATATATATATATATATATATATATATATATATGTCAATATATATATATATATATATATATATATATATATATATATAAATATATATATATATATATATATATATATATATATATATATATATATATATATATATATATATACACACATACATCAATATATATATATATATATATATATATATATATATATATATATATATATATATATATACACATACATCAATATATATATATATATATATATATATATATATATATATATATATATATATATATATATATATTTGTTTCTGTGTATACATGTATGTATATATATATATATATATATATATATATATATATATATATATATATATATATATATATATATATATATATATATATATATATATACATACATGTTTGTTAGTGTTCTTTATAAATGTTGTGCATTTATTTCTAAAAACGTTAATGCAAAGTTTTGAAAATAATTTGATATTTTTTTCTGACAAGAGAAAGTGCTCTCAATAAATATAGATCAATACAATACTACTGGTCCCTGTTATGAAGGTAGAGATTTTATTGCTATCTTTGTACAAAACTCCTCTTAGTAAAATAAAAATCGTTTTTACTACATTAAATTAAAAAACCTGATTTGATTTCCTGTTTTCCCTTATGCTAACGGTAAAATTAGGAAAACATAGGGAATAATCAGAAAATCCAATGCTGCTTTTTATTGGAATAATCATAATTTTTATCTATTACTTCAAAAATTAACTTTTTAAATTAATCAATTCTTCAAATTCCACTGCTCTGCTCACTTGATCGCTTTTGTGTAAGTTAGGTTAACAACATTACCATATGAATCAAAATCCGGACAAATATTAAAATGAATATGCATAATGCAAATCAATTAAAACGAAAACACCCAGTGTTGGAAATACATTACATACACATATTCACTCGATTGGGATTTGGTTATTTTACATTGAACTATTCTGACATTTAGCTATTAAAATTACATGATTTTTTTCTTATTAGGTAATAGAACGTATTAGTGTAATATGATAACTAATATCCCTTTCCATAAGAGAGAGAGAGAGAGAGAGAGAGAGAGAGAGAGAGAGAGAGAGAGAGAGAGAGAGAGAGAGAGAGAGAGAGAGAGAGAGAGAAAGGTAAACCAATATGGGCTTCCAGTGAAGTGATTTAGAGAATAAAAAGCCCAAAGTAAATGGGATTTAAATCACAATGTTTCTGGTTAAGGTCAAAAGTATCGATTGAGGGTTTATATATGAATATACAGTATATGAATATACTCAACACTAACTCTAATAATCTTTCTTAATTCGATCAATTAGACTATTTTCTTAATTCTTATCCTGTTAGCATCACCCACGTGATAAACCGTTCACCACGATCTAATCGGTACCGCCTTCAACTGCATATTCCGTTCATGACTTTAACTGCTTTTTTCAAGCCGTCAGTCTCGTGATAATACGTTTACTCGCATAGTAAGTACAGGATCACCACTTGGCAACACTCTCAGCATATGGGGGCTTTAAATAGAGACTTATATGATGTCTGGCAACTATCTATCTGAAGGTAGCTTGATGTTCGAAAACTGGGGTAAGTTGGGTAACTGGTTTCCTTCCTCCAGGGCGCTTCGGGCGTTCATGAGGAAAGGGTTTTTTGGCGTTCCTTTTGCAATGAGCGGTCTAAAGAGGAAGGTTATTTCTTTAGATGAAATAAATGATATTCTTGTTGCGGAATTTGATAATGATAACCTGTTTGATAATGAGAGCACTAGTTCTGAATCCTCCAGTGATGAGTATATTGAAGAAACAAAGTTTTCTTTCGATGCCGAGAGCAAAAATAGACTTCTCATTGCCGAATGAGTGGACAATGAGATTTCTCACAACTATATTGGAAAGGAAGCGCAGAGAGAGAGAGAGAGAGAGAGAGAGAGAGAGAGAGAGAGAGAGAGAGAGAGAGTCAAAGAAAAAAAAACCTTTATTCCATTATAAAATGGTTATTCTGTTACATAACAATATAAATTATTTACATAAAATTCACAATAATTGGATTGTAAAAATCTAGGATATATATGCATTCAAGTAAAATTTAAAAAATATTGCTTAAGTTCCTTTTTGAATAAATCAGAACTAACATTTATATATTTTCTTGTTTCCAGAGGTAATTTGTTCCAGCAAGCTGGGGCCCTTATTGCCATTGAGCGTGAACCCAAATCCGTACGATAGCTGTCTACATATAGATTTTCATTCTGTCTGGTTAATGCATTCCTACAATTACCAACTGTAGGAAATGTGTATAGCCAGTTGGGATATTCTTTTCTCAAACTTTTAAAACACAAACATCGTACATACACTTTTCTTTTAATTTTATCCACTTTAATTGCTGGAGGGTTGGGGTGATATGATTGTGTTTTTTCACCCCAATAACGGCTACTCTACCTGCAAAGTTTTGGATTTTTTGAGCTTTTTCCATGTGCATATCATTAGTTGACCCCCATATCCTCATACAGTAGTTTATTACACTCAAGACCAGACTTTCTACAATCAAAGCTCGAGTAGTATCATCAAAGTAATCTTTTACTCTACTTAGATACATTAGAGTGCCACTAACTTTTCTATTCAGCTCGTCAATGCGAGTACTGAATGCGATGTACCTGTCCATGTGTAGACCTAGATTTTTTACATGATGACTTATCTTTACTTCATCACCATCGCATTTTATTATAATGTCATTTGGAATTTTGCTAATATACTGTGAGCTACCCACAAACATGCACTGTGTTTTAGTGGCATTTAATAATAGCCCTTTTCTTAGAAAATATTTCTTAATTTTGAGCAATATTAGTTCAGCCCTTTTAATCAAGCCATCTAGATTTTCTATTTGATCAGCAAAAAGAACTTGTGTGTCATCAGCATATTGAATTAGCAGGCAGTTTTCTATGTATTTAATCATGTCATTAACGTAGACTAAACATAGAACTGGACCTAGGACAGATCCCTGTGCGACTCAGAATTCAACCTTTTCAATGCAAGTATTTACGTCTCCTAATCTAACTACCTGACTTCTATCCTTCAAGTAATCCTGGAACCAGAACGTATCAATGTAATGATCCTTAAGAGAAAACGAGTAAAGAGGATATCTGAGTGAGGAAGAGAAGATTGCCACCTAATTTGGCGGAAAACAAATCCGTATGAAAACTTCCCATACTTGCAACCTAATTTCGAATTACACCTCAATGATTCAAGTCCTCGAATGTCGAAAGTCAAAAATAATCTTTTATTTTCAATAATTCTGCTTTTCTTTTGCTTTTTGTACCTCTCCATCCAACGTAGCTACAGATTTTGAAAACAATACTTCTAATTAAATTCTACCTGAAACCAAAAGGAAAAAGTGAAAATGAACTTTTAAAACAAATAAAAAAAAAAACATGCTTTTGGCAAATAATTATAAACTTGAATAAAAACTATCATAACAAAACAATTTGGAAAAGTGGATTTTTTCCATACTAGAATGGAGAGAGAGAGAGAGAGAGAGAGAGAGAGAGAGAGAGAGAGAGAGAGAGGCATAAGTATAGAAGGGAAAATTGGGCCAGTCCATGAGGAATGACTAAACCTTAAAGATAAGGCTACACAATATAACAGGTAAATTGTGGTAGATATAATTATGGAAGAACAATACTGGATAAATAACTCAAATAGCGAAATAAACTGTGTTTATTGTTCCTCTAGTCAGTGTCAATTTTTTTTTTTTTTTTTTTTGATAAATAAAATGACAAGTTGATACAAAACGTTCTCCATATAAAAAAAAAAAAAACATTAAACTTGAAAGTAGCTCTTCCTGCATTGGATATCACTTAGAGATAATTTTTAGTTATGTTAACCCTACCATGGTCCTTCGAGCTTAGCTAATTACAAAACCCTTCCTGAGTTAGAAGTGCCCATGCTTGGAGATACTATTGTCTAATTTTTTTTTTTCTTTTAGCGGTGCATATTTGCACCGACTCACAAGGGTGCTCTTTTAGCTCGGAAAGGTTCCTGATACCTGATGGGTCGGAAGTATTTTAGTCGGAACACTTTCATTGTTTTCAAATAATTACCAAGTAATGTGAATCGAAACTTATTTACTAACCTATATTTCTCCATCAGATATGTTTTGTCAATAATCAATGTGGAGGAATAAATATTCTACAAAGTATCGTCATTGTAAGTCTAAAATTAATAACGCAATCCACCGAAGTCAACGACAGCAGCTTATTTTCAGATGCACGCTTTGTAATTTTTCAATTTCTCACATATTTTAACACAAATTGGGTTAAATTACACTCAGCATAAGTTAAACATGTTATTATAAACTTTCTTTGAATACCAGAATTTACCAAAAACATGGAAATTTTAAAACCCGATATTTGTGAAAACTTATGGGGAGGTAAAAGAACAGCCCGCAGTAGCCTGGCGGGTAAACAATCTCTTCTGACTGTCATAGACGCAGTTTTTTCTTTTTCTTTTTTTTTTCGTAGTATAGTTCGGCCTATTCCTTTCAGTTTAAATAGTCTTGCATTGTCTCTCTTCGTAATATTTTGCTTAATTGTGGGGATTGAAAATGACGGAGAGATAGAAATTGAATGTGTTCGAGATGAATTGTCTAAGGAGTATGGTTGGTGAATCTCGAGTAGATAGGGCTAGTAACGAAGTAGTGAGAGTGAGAAGGGTGTAAGAAATGAGTTAGCAGCTAGAGTTGATATGAATGTGTTGAGGTGGTTTGACCATGTTGAGAGAATGGAAAATGGCTGTCTGCTAAAGAAGGTGATTAATGCAAGAGTTGATGGGAGAAGTATAATGTTATTTGGTTAATAGTACTTCCTAGAACTAAAAAAAAAAAAATGCTTTCGATTACGTGTTTACAATTTCAGCGACTTTTTTTTTACAGGTCAAGAGTTTCTCTTTAGCTAAACACATCTGTCAGACGTCTCCCATGCTTCATATAAAGTGTACCAGAATTAATGAAGCCAACTGTACATCTTTCAGACTCTAACCAGGACGTAAGATGTATTCCAATTTGTATTGCAGACAAAAAGCACCAACGTATTTGTAATGACCTTTCCCAAAAGTGGCACAACTTGAAGTCAAGAAATTATTTGGACAATGAGGAAAAACACAAATCTTGACAACCCAGCTGGAAAAAAAAATCTCATCTTTGTTGGATCTCCATTTTTAGATTAAGTTAAGAAATTTTGGGTAGATAATTGAAAAGTCAGTACAGATATTTGAGAATTATGGAAAGTATTTGATCTCTGGATGATATTTTTGTTTATTTGGGCGTTTTTAAAGGGTAAAATGTGTAGTTTATTCTGTCTTAAGGAAAATTTTGTGGTTAGTTTTTACATTTTGAGATGGCAGATAAATGAACAGTCAGTATAGATGTTGGAGAATAATGGATAAAATCACAATTTCAACCAAACTCAGATATCTGATAGGAAAACATATTTTGTTATAGCATAAATAGCGTGTTTTCAATGAATTTGACCTTTACTTCAGATTTAGATATACATGATCATCCTTGGTAACTACAATAAAAGGGTTCCACAATGGGAAATCCTGGTTTATGTTTGGGAGACTACCTAAAACTGGTCAAATAAGAGAGCTTGTCTAACCCAAACAGACCAGTCATCATAATAGCAATAAAGGTACCATTATCCAAATTGAAAAAGAATAATGAAATAAAGTCAAAACACTAGAGCTTTTATTTGCGAGACTTCCGGATGCATAGAAAACGGGATTTCCATCACATTTTGTATGGAATCGAGTCGTTCGTAGCAGTCATCACCATAGCACAAATACCTCCTAAATTGATTTTTGCTCTGCCCTATGCTCACTTCGCTCGTGATTAAGCATTATCCCATTGCTCCTATGTTCTGGTAAGTGTTTCGCTACGTGCGTTAGCCCTATGGACTAGTATTTCGGTGCTAATTATCAATTATGCAAACTTAAAAGGGTAAATCACTAAATATTTCCATAACCTCTTGGTTAACTATTCCACTTACCTTAAATAGAATCCAAAGTTGCAGACGTTGAAAGTTGGGGATCAATATTGTCGCTCAGAAACCTATTGGCTACATTTGTAGTTTCAATAACCTCAAAATATGGGGAGCAACAACCACTGCAAGTCTGCACTACGGAATCCATGGCAGTCGACTACTGACACGATTTATGAATTCGAAAGTGGCAGTTATTGGGCTAATCATTAAATAAATCATTTTTGCCGTACCCACACATAGCCAAAAACAAGGGACGATCATCGGCAAAGATTCGAGTAACTTTTTCTTATTCATCACCTATTAAATATATGATACCAAGTAGAATAATAATAGATATCAGAATTTGGTTGAAACTATAATGATACCGATTCATTAATATTATTTGATATATATATATATATATATATATGTATATATATACAGTATATATATATATATATATATACATATATGTATATATATATATATATATATATATATATATATAGACACACACACACACACACACAATATATATATATATATATATATGTATATATATACATATATATGTGTATATATATATTAATATATATATATATATATATATAAATATATATATATATATGTGTGTGTGTGTATATATATATATATATATATATATATATATATATATATATATATATATATTGTAACATAGTTGTTATATATTTCTAAATTATTGAAGTTTTTATATATGTATAAGGTTAAATATAGACGTATTGTTATAAGGTTAAGTATAGACGTATTGTTTTCTTCAATAGTTTGTCTTTTCACTGGTTGTTATGTTAGTTTTTATAATGGACTAACGGCTGTTTGATATTTTCAAGTGGTGTGGGTTACATGGCTGCGCTCCTGCGTGAACGGTGGTATGGAGGGGCTTTTTGGAGGATGGTTCCTTGGTGTGTTTCTGAGCCTCTAACCTTGAAGGGCATGACATTTCCTGCTGGAACTATATTAATTCCTCACCATTGCAGAGCTACATTGTGAAGCTGTTTAGCTTTTCCGGATATCCTTTCGCTGCAGCAAGGACCATGTATCCTTCATTTCGTGTACTGCCCTTGGTTCAGTAAAAGCCAAGGGGACCTCTCTGTCCCAAAGTAATAACAATTATACCTGTTTAATTATCATGATCACGACCTGTGATAATCAGCCAGCTGATGTCCTTTTTGGAGCTTTTGAAAGCCATTAAATCAATCCATCCATCGTCAACTCATTAGGAATAGTTAGTTTGTATTTGTTAGGGTATTCTTACTTTTCGTTTGCCTCCTCCTTTCTGGACCCTCTCCCCTTTTAGTATGCTTGTGTTGATGACCTTTCTTTAATTGTGTAATTGTTTTCTTTTACAGGGAGTTTAAGAGTGAGTGTTTATTATTAATTATTGTATTGTTGTGGTTCAGGTGTTATTTCTATCTGAAATTTATGTATTAAAATTAAGTATATTTTTGTGGTATTTTCTTTGTCCCCTTGAATTGACTTTGCACTCTTATTGAAATTGTATACTATTCCACCTTTTGTGGACTTAGTATGGTATTTTAGTGAATACTGTTTGATTAAATGTTTAGTGTTTTTTTTTTTTTTTTTTTTTTTTTTTTTTTTTGTGGTCAAGCCAGCCATCACAAAATGGCGACCGTGACAAGATCTTTTCGTTCCTAAGTATTCACCAGTTTTTGTACAAAGTTAATTCTTGGGGTTATTTTTCAGGCAGCATATTTTCACCTCCTCGTGGTTGTCTTGTGTAAATTTAATATTGTGTGAATAATAGTGGTCATTATGGTTAATGTACTAGAACTCCTTAGCGGAGAGGGGTGGCAAGAAAGGCTTGCAGAGTTGAATAGGGAAGACTTGGAAATTGTAACAGAACATTTTGAGTATGATGTGTCCATAAGAAAGGGTGTATTGCTATTGCAAATTTATGAATGTGTTAAAACTGTAAAGGCTGGTGGGGAACAAGTGAAACTTGATAAAGCACTGTTGTCTTTAGAAATTTTGGATAGGCAAATTGCTCTGAGGCAGATGGAGTTTGAAATAGGAAAGTTTAAGGCGGAGGAAAGGGAAAAGGAGAGGCAGCATGAGATTGCCCTGAGAGATGCAGGTTCCTCTTCTTCCTCTCCCCCTTCCCCAAATAGGTGAGTAACGCCTGCTATTAATTTAGCGCAGGCTCTCAAATTTGTGCCTAAATTTGAGGAAGAAAATGTAGCAGAGTGTCTTGTGTCATTTGAGAGGATTGCAGCAAGGTTGGAGTGGCCCCAAGAGTATTGGACCATTCTTATACAAAGTAAATTGATTGGAAGAGCTCAGAGGGTGTATGTAACTCTGGAGGAGGATCTGTCATCAGACTATGAGTGTGTGTGAAGGCTATTGTTTTGAAGGCCTATGAGTTAGTCCCTGAAGCCTATAGGCAACGCTTCAGGAACTTAGAAAAAAAGTAGGGAGCAAACTTTTATTGAATTTGCAAGATCGAAGGAAAAATATGCTAGTGATTGGCTCAAGTCCAAGGAAGTGGTAAATTTTGAGAAATTGAAGGAATTAATGTTGGTGGAGGAGTTTAAGAGGTGTGTCCCGGATAAACTAAAGGTCCACCTCAAAGAGTTAAATCTAGAGACCATTCAGGAGGTAGCCATCGCTAGTGCTGAGTATTATTTGTCTCATAAGAGTGAGTTAGGGGGAGTAACGAAAAATGTGAAGTCTGGTTGGGGTAAAGTAGATAGGAATAATAATCCTAACAATAATAATGCAGGGATGTTTACTAGAAATAATTATAGAGGTAATGATCAGGGCAATGCCAATACTAATATAAATTTTTCTCCTAACAGAGATAATAGACCTAATATATATAATGCAGAGAAATTGAAGACTTTGACGTGCTTCTTTTGCAATAAGAAGGGGCACGTAAAGAGCATGTGTTATGCGTTTAGAAAATCGCAAAATGCTAATGTTAGGCCAGTGATGGGTGTGGAGAGAGAGAGAGAGAGAGAGAGAGAGAGAGAGAACCTACCCCAACAACATCCGCTGATCAATGACTACCTGGTTGTTTTGACAGATATTTGTCCTTCGGTAGTGTGTCTTTCGCCAATTCGTCCGAGAAAAGACGAGCGTGTATTTTGCGTGATACCGGTGCAGCTCAGTCTTTGATTCTAAGAGTGGCATTACCTTGTAAGTTTGTACCAAAAAGTGGGGAATTTGTGTTATTGGCTGGTTTTCCTGATACGGTAAAATCTTATACCATCGAAAATTTTAATTTAATCTGCCCTTCCTTTGCAGGGAATTTGAAATTGGCCATCGTTGATAAATTTCCAGTTAAAAATGTAAATGTTGTGATAGGGAATGATGTTGCTCTGAAGAATAATACTTGTCCCATACTGATAGACCCTGATAGTGAAGTAGCATCAGTTACTCGTTCTAGTGCTAGAGTTGTTGACGCTGCAGAGTCAACAATTGATCTAGATATAAGTAGTTTAGAACGTAGTGATAGCGTAGTTGTAGATCTTGGGATTTTGAAAGACAAACTGAATTGGACTATTGAAGAGCTTGTCAAAGCTCAGAAAAGAGATTTTCTGGATCTCCCTATTGAGTCAGGTGAGGTTACTGATATAACCGGTCCCAAATTTAAAATAATTAATAATATTTTATATAGGTTGAGAAGGCCTATGGAGGCTGATAACTTTAATTATGATATTTTGAAACATATACTGGTTCCATTTGTTTACAGGAATGAGTTGATATCATTGGTGCATGAAAGTGGTTTGGCCGGACATTTTGGCATTCATAAGACTTCTGGCAAATTGTTAATGAATTATTGTTGGCCGAAGTTGAAGGCGGACGTAAAGAAGTTTGTCAATAGCTGTGATGTTTGTCAGAAGGTAGGTAAACCTAATCAGCTTATTCCAAAAGCGCCTATATGTCCTATTCCAGTGGTTTCCGAACCTTTCAAGGAGGTCATTATTGATATTGTTGGACCATTAAAAAAGACTCGTAGTGGGAATGAATATATTTTGACTATCATGGATAGGTTGTCTCGATATCCCGAGGCTATACTACTACGTGCGATATAAAAGTGTCAAAATTGTAGATGTACTAATTGACTTTTTTACCAGGTTTGGGATGCCTAAAATTATTCAATCGGATTGTGGTTCTAATTTTTTTAGCAGTTATTTCAGAGGTAAAATGGCAGAGTTAAATATAAAACATGTGACCTCTTCTCCATATCATCCAGAAAGTCAGGGAGCTCTGGAGAGATTTCATCAAACCCTGAAATCTATGGTAAAGAAATATTGTTTGATTAATGGTTCTGAATGGGATAAGGAATTACCTTATTTGTTGTTCGCTTTTCGTTATGTTCCAAGTCAGTCTTTAGGTTCTTCACCTTTCAGCCTTGTGTTTGGCCATTGTGTTCGAGGTCCTCTTGATGTTGTTCGAGAGTCCTGGGAGGGAGACATCCCTGAGATCAATTCATTAGATTAAGTGTCTAATCTAGGTGATAAGTTAACAAAGGCTTGGAAATTTGCAGGTGAAAATTTATTGTGTAGCCAAAAAAGAATTAAGTATTTTTTTGACAAAAGGTCTAAAGCACGTGACTTTGCGGTAGGCGACAAAGTTCTGGTTTTGTTACCCATTCCTGGAAATCCATTGAAAGCGTCTTTTTCAGGTCCTTGGAAAATTCTGAAAAAAATTAGTGAAGTTAATTATATAGTAGAGACTCCTGAGAGAAGGAAACCTTTTCAGCTTGGTCACATAAATATGTTGAAGGCTTATATGGAACGGGAGAAAGTCATTCCCGTGGCAACCATAGGGAATGCTGTAGTTTCCGAGAACGATAAACTTTTTTCTTTTTCAGAGGGTGAAAATATTGATGATAATTGTTTTAATGGAAGTGAATGGCATTCAGATAATAAGAATTCTTTGAAAAAAATTTCTGGTATGGTTTCTCATTTAAGTAAGGAAGAACAAAAGTCTTTAAAGAAATTGATATTTAATTATAAGGAATTATTTCCGGATGTACCGGGAAGGACTAATATCCTTGAGCGTGACGTGGACATAGGTAGTGCCACTACTGTGAAACGATCGCCTTACAGGTTGAATCCCTTCAAAAATGAGGTTGTAGCAAAGGAAGTGGATTATATGTTAAAACATGACCTAATTGAACCTAGTAAAAGTCCTTGGTCATCACCTGTTGTATTGGTAAAGAAACCCGACGGTGATTTCAGGTTATGTTTTGATTACCGTAAATTGAATGAAGTGTCTAAGTCTGATTGTTACCCATTACCACGAATTGAAGATTGTATTGATCGTGTGGGTAAGGCCAAGTACATTAGTAAATTCGATTTGCTGAAAGGTTATTGGCAGGTTCCTCTTTCGAAGCGGGCAAGGGCCTTGTCCGCTTTCGTAACACCCCAGGGACTGTTTCAATGTAAAGTTATGCCGTTTGGTATGAAGAACGCGGCTGCCACCTTTCAGAAGTTAATGAATACTTTAGTCTATGGTTTAGAAGGGTGTGTAGTTTACATTGATGATATTGTTATTTAGAGTAATGATTGGGAAACTCATTTAAAACGTATTAGGGCACTGTTTGAGGTTTTGTAAAAAGCAGGTTTAGTAATTAATTTAAGGAAAAGTGAATTCGCAAAGGCGAGGGTCGTATATTTGGGTCATGAAGTTGGTAATGGTAAAGTTGCTCCTAAGCAAGCAAATATCGAATGTATTGAAAAAATTTTAATCCCTAAGTGCAGGAGGGACGTCAGAAGATTCCTTAGGTTGGGTGGGTATTACCGAAGGTTTCTTAGAAATTTTTCTGACATCGCCGATCCTTTGACTAATCTCTTAAGAAAGAAGGTAGCATTTGTCTGGACGGATGAAACGCAAAGGGCTTTTGATAATTTAAAAAGAGTATTAATTAATTACCCTGTCTTGAGAGCTCCTGATTTTGACCTTCCTTTTTCTCTTGCCACGGATGCAAGTGACGTTGGTGTAGGAGCGGTGTTGTTGCAGAATGACGAGCAGGGAGTTTCTCATCCTGTCGCATTCTTTTAAAAAAAGTTGTCCTCCGCCCAACGTAGGTATTCCACTGTGGAGAAAGAGACTCTTGCTTTAGTATTTGCTATTAACCATTTTCAGGTTTTTCTCTCCTCCTCAGATACACCTATTAAGGTCTTGACTGATCATAATCCCCTGACCTTCATCAGCAGATACAAGAATAAAAATCAACGATTGATG
>NW_027171672.1:65000-90000 GCF_036898095.1 Palaemon carinicauda
CGTAGCCTACAGGAGGCGTCATGGACGCTGTCGCTCGCTAGTTATGAGTTTTAGTTAGCCAGAGCGACATTCCCGGTTGTTTTGCTTTAATAAATTTTAGCTATTTAGCGTTACATAGGATTTCCTTTCGTGCTTTAGTATTATTTTTGGCGAAGTATTCGCCAACTCTGGTCTACGCTAGGCCATGTAGCCTAGTCGTTTGGTCCTAGTACTTTCTGCATGATTTTGGTTTTCCGAGTGTATTAAAATTTTATTGAAGCTTTAGGCTGTTTTTTATACATTTAAGATTATGTTGAATATTTCCAAGATAGTATACGAGTGAGTTTCGGTGATTTAGGTAATCGATTCTCTTGGTGCCTAGGCTAAGTTGCTTATGGAGCCTTAGTATACTTTCTCATACTCCTCGGTTGCTTTCTTTTCTTCAGAGAAGGTATGCAATCCCTTTCCCTCTGTTTAAGCCTTGGGCTTATCCCTAAGTGGTTTATCTGAATTAACTTTCGATAAAACTATACTGGGGTGTTACTGTACCTTTCTATTCCAGTAAGTCTGGTGTCAGAGTGGGACAGAACAACAGAGTTTTTAGTCTGAGTCTGTGTTCGTCTGGCTTGGGGTAGAGTCTCCCTCGCTGGCCTGACACAGATATAGGAGGCTTAGCCTCCTTTGGTCACTACCGAAGGTTTCTGTACGAGATGATTCCTTCTTTTGTGATCTAGCAGACTAGTCCTTGTTGCTGTTCTCGGTGGGAGGATAAGATTCTTTCCCTGAGAGTTACAACACCTTCCTTGCTTTGGTTCCTTGGGAGCTGGCAAGTATTGCTGGCCTCCCTCCTTGGATCTCCCTTGGGCTAAGATGAGTTTCCTTGGCTGCGGGTGATCCTTCACTAAAGCAAGGTTGGTAGGACCCTCTTTTGTCCCTTTCCCCTCTATCTCCATAATGGCCCAGCCATCACAGTACTGTACGTCATTCTACATCTGGACCTAGGATAGGTTAGGATGTGGAATTGACTCAGTCCTTTGCCGGCCGGCAGGGGTCTTCTACTTGAGTGCTGCCCGGACCTCCCTTGGTCCCTTATCCATGCCTGCCTGTGAGTCAGACGGCATTGGTCAGGAAGCCTGAATTAGATTCTCCCCTTCCTTATATGCACTCTTTCGGATTGCCGGGCTTGGAGGTTGTTTACGCTCTTATCCCGGCATCCATTCTGTTTTCTTCTAGTGATGTACCCGACCCGGCTGCTGGCCTATGAGGCCGACAGCCGGGCAGTCGTAGTCTTCTGGTTCTTTGGCTGCTGGCCTATGAGGCCGACAGCCGGGCAGTCGTAGTCTTCTGGTTCTTTGGCTGCTGGCTGGCATCGGTTGTGTACCTTTGCCGGCTGGCTAATGTCAGCCCTTGTCTGCCGGTCACCAGGAGTGTGGCCGGCAGCCGGGTGCTACCTTGTGTAGCCGACATGGGCTGTTGCCGGCCGGCACATGCATTTGAACCAGCGTTCTGCCGCCTTATAGCTGTTAAGTAGTATACTTTAAAGCTAGTTATGGTGTGTGCCGGCTGGCACATAACCTACTATACTGTACCAGTATTCTTCAGTATAACATATACTGTAAGAGGAAAACAATAGTATAAGTTTTGGTACAGCACTGTGTGTTCTAACACTTTTGTGTTGTCTTGCACAGCCCTTTGCTGTTGCCTTACAGATAAGAAAGTGAGTTCTTTCTTGTCTATTATCCAGGATTTTAAAATCATTGCTAAGGTGTGAGCTCCACCTGTTTCCTCTGGAAACTTGTCATTGGTTATTCTAGAAGAGATTAACCATTCGATTTTATTATCTGGAAGGCTGCAACAATTGGTTGTGAGGGAAACACAAGTGTGTGTCTTTCCTTTCTGAATTGTTATACTAAACTGTGCATATCCAGTGATACATAGTTCACTTGATACTCATGGAAATTTTCTTCTCTTGGCAGGAGGTACGTCCGAAGCGCGGAAGTGCTTTCTGCAACGTCCACAGTAAGAACCTCTGCGGACATGGATTATGTAGGAGGCACGCAACATGAGATGTCTCTAAAGGTGAGCTCCGGTATTGGGACCCCCAGGTATGTACCGTGTGCTCTAACCAGATTACTGGAGCTTTTGATTCCCCTAGGACAGCGGAATCAACGGATATAGCAAAGGGGAAGCTTCGCACCTGGGTAAGGGGCTTCCAGAAGAACACCTCTGGACCTTATCTTCCAAGTGAGAAGATGAGGGCTTACCTTTTCCCTAGGGCATCAGCTGATGCAGTAATTCCCCAGCCTCAAGAGGAGATCCCCCTAGTTCAGATCCAGGTGGATGCTGAAGTGGCGGTCGCCGTGCAAGACATCCAGTTGGGCGACAGGATGTCAGACGTGTCCGAGCGTCTGGAGGAAGACCTCCTGGCAGGAGGCCAGGATGAAGATCAAGCCCCAGACATCGTAGAGGAAGAAGCCAACGAGGTGTCGGCTGCTCCGGTTCTGATCCCTGAACCTATTCCCTCAACATCGTCCGCTCTCCCAGTAGAGCTGGGACAGGCCCTCTCCTCCATTGTTGGAATGATCCAACAAATGCAGAAGGAGAATATGGAGAAGGCGGCTGCAATGGAACTGCGGATGCAGAAGCTTGCAGCATCACGTGGGCCCCAGAAAAGGCTCAATGTGAAAGACCTTCCCTTGTGCTCAGATGCTAACCCGTGGAGATATGCTGAGCACATGCCGATGACGACTGGAAAGATCGTCATGTCGGATAAGCTGGGTTCAATTCCCCTTGAGGAAGTGGAATTCTGGCCCGGCAAAGGGTCATATCCGGACTGTTATGTCTGGTTGAGGAAGGAACCAGCTTCAAAGGGGAGACAGAGCCGAAGGAGGTCATAGTGATGGACCATGCTAAGGCTCAAGCTTTGCTTTCATCTTCGATGAAAGAGAGGGGCTTCACAAACTCAAAAGTTACTGCATTGAGTAAGAAGCTCCCTTCCTTTGTCTCCTCTCCTGCTAGAGCCTTCCCCTTTTTGCAGAAAGGGTTTGCGGCTGTAATAAAAGCAGTCGAGGCTGGCAAGCCTTGCCCCTCCCTGGAGGAGTGTAAACCCTTGTCGCTGGCCCTACCCATGGACCACAAGGACTGGAAGGACGTCCATCTTACCTTCTCAGTCGGGAAGTTGGAGGCTGATATTGCCGGACGTCAGTTCGGTGAGAACCTCCCTAAGCTGTCTGACTTTCTTTTGCAGAGAGAGCTCGAGACAAAAGAAAGACTGGCTGCATCAATGTCTCTTCAGACCACTCTTGAGACGATGGCAAGTGACTCCAAGGTCTATGAAATGTTCATGGTAGTGGCCAAGATTCATCTGGCCACAGTGACGAAGGATCTTTACAGCTTTGTCAGGGCGAGGAGAGCTTGTAGGGAGTTCGTGTTCACCTCGGCTATGGTGAGGCACGAGCCAAGGAAACTAATATCCTCCAACATTTGGGGCAAAGACCTTTTCCCTAGCGAATTGGTCAAAGAAGTTGTGGATAAGGCCGCCACGGAGAATAGAAATCTTCTCCAAAAGTGGGGCCTGTCTATCAAGAGAAAGTCTTCCCCGGATGAGGGTCCCCAACCAAAGAGGAAGACTAAAAGGCATAGGCTACTGTCGCGGCCAGCCAAGCCAGTTGATCTGTAACAGCAACAGCAGTTGCCGATGCCTTCAGTGCCCCAGATGGTGGCACAAACCCCGACCACTTTCTAGTGGGTACCCCAGGCCGTGTCGACACAGTCCTCGGTGTTCACCCCAACGTTCGATGGGCAGTCTACTTCCTTTCGAGCAAAGCCTAGAGGAGCAGCCAGAGGCTCATCTAGGCGCCCCTCTAGGGGAAGGGGATTCAAGGGCGGTCGCGGTTGGGGAGGCAAGACCTCAGGACGACAGTCCAAGTGAGATGATGTCGGTAGGAGGGAGACTTCAGAATTTTCGGGATCGGTGGACCTTCGATCCCTGGGCCCACAGCCTACTCAAAAACGGACTGGGCTGGAGCTGGTACAGCACTCCACCCCCGTGCCTTCGGTTTTTTCCAACACTCCACCCCCGTTCTGGAGGAGTACGTTCAAGAACTGTTGGAGAAAAATGGGATCCGAAGGGTGAAGTCCTTCAAATTCCAAGGGAGGCTGTTTTGTGTTCCTAAGAAAGACTCGGAAAAGCTCAGAGTCATTCTGGACTTGTCGTAACTCAACAAGTTCATAGTGAATTGCAAATTCAAGATGCTAACACTGCAACACATAAGGACCTTACTGCCCAAGAGGGCATATTCCGTCTCCACAGACTTTTCAGACGCCTATTGGCACGTTCCAATGAACCGTCGACTCTCCCGCTACCTAGGGTTCAAGCTACAACGAAGACTATACGTCTTCAGAGCCATGCCATTCGGGCTAAATATAGCCCCAAGGATTTTCACAAAGCTTGCGAGCGTAGCTCTCAAACAATTACGCCTAAAGGGAATTCAGGTAGTAGCCTACCTGGACGACTGGCTGGTGTGGGCAGCATCCGAGACAGAATGCTAGCAAGCTTCCAGTCAAGTGATCCAGTTCCTAGAGTATCTAGGCTTCAAAATCAACAGAAAAAAGTCTCAACTTTCTCCATCTCAAAAGTTCCAGTGGCTGGGAATCCACTGGGACATAATGTCACACCGTTTCTCCATCCCGGCGAAGAAAAGGAAGGAGATAGCGGGTTCTGTCAAGAGACTTCTAGATTCCGAAAGGATGTCCCTCAACTGGAACAGATGGTCCAGGATTTATTTGTTCCTTCCTCACAACCTTCTGTTGAGGGTCCTCAACAACTGAGATCCTTCAAGGGGGTAGCGGCAATAGTGACCCACAAGTGGTCGAACAGCGTGTGGTTCCCCCTGGCATTGGAACTACGACTGAAGTTTCTACCGCTACCAGATCCAGTTCTGACCCAGCGAGTCCAGAAGTCTTCTGTCTGCGCTTCATTACAGAAAACCCGGATCCTGCAGCTCATGATTTTCTCTCCCTAGCGGTGAGAAAGCGTTTCGGGATTTCGGAAGCCAACATAGACTTCCTAGAGGAAAATAAGTGCAAATCTATTAGAAGGCAATAAAGTTCTGAAAGTCTGCGCTAGGCTCAGACCTTCAGCACCTCCAAAGCCCATTTCATGGTCTTTAGACAGAGCTCTTCATTTCGCTTCTCTGTGGAGCGATGAGGAGGGTGCGTTAATGGATTTGACCCAAAGAGTTATTTTCCTATTTCTACTCGTGTCCGGGGCCAGGGTTAGTGAGATTGTAGCCCTCTCGAGAGAGGAAGGTCGTATTCAGTTCCCAGATGGGGGAGAACTGAACCTGCTTCCGGATCCTTTGTTTCTCACCGAGAATGATTTACCCACCAACAGGTGGGGTCTCTGGAGAATATGCCCTCTGAAAGGAAATGCATCTCTATGTCCAGTAGAATGCCTAAAGGTCTATTTTCATAGAACTTCAGACTTCATGGGTGGTCAAACATTCAGGGGAGAAACATCAGGCTCAAATTTATCACTGAATCAACTCAGGGCGAAAATCGCATATTTTATTCGCAGAGCGGATCCTGACAGTACACCCGCAGGTCACAATCCGAGGAAAGTTGCTTCATCCTTAAATTTTCTTAATTGTATGGATTTTGAACATCTCCGTTCATACACTGGCTGGAAGTCTTCCAGAGTGTTCTTTCACCACTATGCGAAGCAAGTGGAGCAACTAAAGAGTTCTGTGGTAGCAGTGGGTTGCGTCGTTAACCCTGCTGTTTAACTCTGCGAGCAACAGTGGTTTTAATTGGGACAATTAATTCCAGGGTGAGTGTGTAGTTACATTCTGTGCTACAAACTAAGTGAGGGCACTGAGGTGCCCACGTTGACTGTTCCACTTCCAAAGGTAAACCTAGCATAAGTGCAGACATGTGTGCTTAACGCTAATGTAACTGATTAGTAATACAGACTTTTCTGACCTTCATACCTCGGTATGTTAAAAGTGGCACTAATGTTTTTCTTTCAGATAAACAAGTTTCTGTTTACCATCAGACTTATGCTTAAAGTTTTGGTTATACTCTATATATATATATATATATATATATATATATATATATATATATATATATATATATATATATATATATATATATATATATATATATATATATATATATATATATATATAGAATTGTTGTTAACCTGTCTGTTTATTGTCTATCAATAAACTTGTTCTTGAGAACCTTGCGTCTCCTTCACCTGTGTCAATTTATTGATATAATTGAGCATTCCTTCTATGTATATTTATCTGGGATAATTCTAATAGATTGTTCCTGTATGCAAGCTATGTTGCATTGGTTTATGCTTTCCCTTATCGGGAGGACTCCGTCCCCGGTGGCGGTTTTACAATCCTATGCGGATATAAGCCTTTGTCCAATACAAGTATTGTGCGGAGAACTGGTCGATATTTCATATTGACGCAGTGGTTCTTTACAAACTATGCTTTACTTAATATAGGGGGAGACCACTATATTAGCTTGCCTGGTATTCATACATAGGTATATGTACTCTTCGAGACTTTTCCAGAGTCTAGTAGGACTCTTCCCTATAGGGGGCAGGAAGCTCTAACATGGTTTATGGTTAGTTGAAAAGATGTATAACGGTAACATCTTAGGTCTCTAGGTCTCGTCGACCGGGAAAAATTACCTCCGGGGAGTACGGCACGTTCTGAGAATCCACAGATACAGTAATGCTCTGGTATACTTCCATTAGGATGACATGGCTTGAGCCCAAAAAACGGATTTTGAGCGAAGCAAAAAATCTATTTTTGGGTGAGATGGCCATGTCGTCCTGATGGACCCGCCCTTCCCTTTCTATGAAAGGGCTGTAGGACCCCTCCCTACATACAGTATCTGTAGCACCTCGTGTACGCTACAAGGAATACAGATGGCGCCAGGATTGGCGCCAGGCACGCTTACGAAACTGGAGAATAGGGAGCCTTGGGAGCGGCTCCCCCTTTTTCTTTCCCGTTTTCGTTTCTTGCCAATTGACCCCTCGATACGTAATCTCTGTTTGGGGTGCAGATTGCCATGTGGCGTGTCAGGAATACGTCCTCTGATATGTCGCGATATCCCTTTCATTAGGGATATTCGCTCCAGGAGTTAAAATTCTGGGTACCTTAAGGTAAATTCTCTGGGAATATCGCCGTAGTTTTAATATACCCTAGGAAGCTACCCTATAGGAACTTCCATCAGGACGATATGGCCATCTCACCCAAAAATAGATTTATATATATATATATATATATATATATATATATATATATATATATATATATATATATATATATATATATATATATATATATATATATATATATATATATATATATATATATATATATATATATATATATATATATATATACACGTTTGTGCATGTGTGTATGTTTGCATTTATGCATGTATGTATTTGATGTGTTATTATGTGTGTATATTTATATTCCATACTATAAGGAGTAATTCCATTTGGGGTTTGTGAAGGTATTTTTTTGTTGAAAATACAAACAATTTTTCTTCTGCTGGGGGTTGTAAACCACTACATTAAATTAAACTACTTATCAAATACATTATTCATAATTTAACACAGATGAAATTCAGGCAAAGTTAACATAACAATAAAAAGAGCTCTATCATTTACCTGAGAGTTGATTCCTATTATTATCCTTGATCAGATAAATATCTTAACCGCAAGGCCAAAGGGTATTTTTATGTACACAATGAATAAACTCTTTACTAAAACACTGGTTGATATTCAAACTAAACTAAAAATAGATTCCAATTGTTCCAACCAATTTCAAACATTGAAGAATCTTTTAATTGTTTTTTTTTATGTTGTATTCTTCTTTTTATTTAAAAAATAATGTTTGCACTTTTTTCTACAAGGAATTAAATGTCTCTCCGGGATTCTATGCTAATACTATTTCCCTGTGTTGAGTTAGAGTTCTCTTGCTTGAGGGTACATTCAAGCACACGATTCTACCTGTTTCCTTATTTCCTTTCCTTTGTGCATTTTTTTTTCTGGTTGACCCCTTGAGCTTATTGTATCCAGATTTTCCAACTAGGGTTGTGGCTTCGCTAATAATAATAATAATAATAATAATAATAATAATAATAATAATAATAATAATAATAATAATAATAATAATAATAATAATAGAAATATTATCAATAATAATAATATAATAATAATAATAATAATAATAATAATAATAATAATAATAATAATAATAATAATAATAATAATGATAATAACAGTGAAAGTCACAATGACAATTTCCCTAATAAATTATCTTGAGTTTTTATTTATGTTTAATGAAAACCCTTATGCCTAATTTATTCTAAATCATGTTCCCATTAACATTGACGTAACTCAGTTATCTCTTTTACCTCTAAACATAACACTTAAATTAATATTTCATTTTTTTCAGATTTTCTACTTCCTAAATGCTACTTTTCTATTCCTAGAGTTTTTGCAACAATTTCTCTTCCATTTTAACTCCATCTGATCTATGCGCACTTTCAATGTACAATTGTCAAGTACTTTAATTGCATAGAATCTGCATAATTCATTTACAGTGTCATTTGCATCCATATTCTTGCTAACACATGCATTCTCTTTTTCTTTATTTTTTTCTGCTTTCACTCTTGCATTTTGGAAAAATGTCAGTAGAAGTTTAAGCTTAATTTCGACGATGTTATTGTTGGAGAAACTGTAAATAATTGCTTTGTCCGTTTTTACCAATTTTCTATCATTTTGTGGAAAGGTTTTGATTGCTTTTATGGAAGCCTCTGTGATGGCCAGTGATATAAAGGTCAGTTTCATATGCACCATGAATGTGCTACAGTACTAACTGAGCTATTTTATATAAACACACACACATACACACAGACACACACACACACACACACACACATATATATATATATATATATATATATATATATATATATATATATATATATATATATATATATATATATATATATATATATATATATATATATATATATATATATATATATATATATATATATATATACATATATATTTATGTATATATATACATATTTATGTATATATGTATATTTATTTACTTATATATGTATATATATGTATATATATACATACATATATATATATATATATATATATATATATATATATATATATATATATATATATATGTATATATATATTTGTATTTGTATATATATATATATATATATATATATATATATATATATATATATATATATATATATATATATATATATATATATATATATATATATATATATATATATATATATATATATATATATATATATATATATATATATATATATATATATATATATATATATATATATATATATATATATATATATATATATATATATATATATATATATATATATATATATATATATATATATATATATATATATATATATATATATATATATATATATATATATACATATATATAACTATTTATATATATATATATATATATATATATATATATATATATATATATATATATATATATATATATCCGGGGAAAGATTGAATCACAGGGTTTGGAAAAGTAAGATCTAACCCAATACTTCTGGCAGGGGTGAGACAAAGGATGGTTTAGGTAAGGGTGAGGGTGGGGGTAAAGGGAGAGTTGCTGAAATAAATGACAAGAAGAAACGGAAATCTCTCACAGAAAGTGGCGAGAAATGTACCTTGCAATGCTCTAAGAGGCGATAATAAAAGTTGATGGTGCGAGAAATTGAAAGATTAAAGCAAGAGAAAGAGTGACTGAATGAAAAGCTTACCGTGGAAATTTTCTATGCTTCTGTTGCAGTTGGAGATATCTTTTAATTTGGGGCGCCAGACACCAGTTAGGTTAGGTTAGATTAGGTTAGGTATTCCCAAAGGGCTGGACATACGACAAGGCCTGACAAAGACAGGAGGATATTGGTGGGGGTGGGTGATGGAGGTTGCTGAATCGATTAGAATAAGAGAGGGTGGAATTACTGATGGTCAGGTTATAATGGGAAATAATTAGAGAGAGAGAGAGAGAGAGAGAGAGAGAGAGAGAGAGAGAGAGAGAGAGAGAGAGAGAGAGAGATCCTTTTGTTAACGAATGATTCCTTCGGAGGTGTAAAGGACTAGACAATTTTATTTTCAATTTAGGCAAAAAGCCAATTTTTTAAAATAAACGTTAACGAACTTACTATTCTAATGTTTGTTTTTATGCTATAAAATCTTCCTTTTAATATTACTACAACTCAAACTGTTCAAGTTGGGTTATATCATTTTGCTTTCCTTTTTATTGAGTATCATTCCATCTTAGAGAATTTTCCATATTCTTGGGGATTTTTATATCTGAACAAAGAGACTTGAACAAATGCACTGAAATACAGCAAGCTATGTCTAAAACTATTTCATTGTAGGCGGTATATCTTAGAAATCCATGTTTGCCACTGGTTATACTCGTATAAGCGGATGAGCAACTTGGTGGAGTAATGAGAGCTTTGGGTGTGGAGGAAATGCCCCTCTAAATCTCGTTGAAGTCACTGGCAGCAGGGTGTCGGATGGAGTTTAAGGCGATGGACAAACGGTCTTTTCGACTTCTACTCCTGATGCCAGGCGGTTGATATTACTAGAATTAGTATGGACAGGCAGGGGTCACTTGCCTTAGTTAGATAGGCACTGTGCATCGCAAGGAATTGGCTATCCTTTGATGCATGTACCCAATAAATCCTCTATGGATTTAGTCAGTCATGGATAGAGAAGATGAAAGAATGGCCCCCAGTCCCAGGTGTAGTGGGGTGCTAAGAATCTCCCAGTTTATAAATACTGAAAAAAATTGAAATGAAGTAATTAAAATGTTAGAACTATGAATACGATTGGGAAGTTACAGCAAGTGGAGAGTGAATTTATGAAACAGTTTAGATATCTTAACCCTAAGTGAAACAAGTTGTAAGGAGATTGGTAAGGAAACTTTAGACCAAGGGAATATATATATATTTACTCAGGAAGATCAGATGGAGCTGGAAGAGAAGGGGTAGGAATGATGATGACCCCAAGAGCGGAAAAGGCAATAGCCGAGTGGAGAGCCGTAAATAGTACATTTTTACTAGCAAAGTTCAAATCAAATCAGTGCAATATGAGTATGAGTGTTTGCTATGCCCTAACAAATGATTCTCCTGAAGAAAGGAAAGATGAATACTATGAAGAACTGCAGAGGATAATATATTAGATCCCTGAGAGAAATATGAAAATTGTGATTGGCGACTTCAATGTTAAAGTTGGAAGAAAAATCGAAGGATAGAGAATGTGATGGATGCCGACGGTCTTTGTGAAGTTGCAAAGAAAAATGGAGCACATTTCATAAGTTTCTGTTCAGCAAAATATCTTGTTCCAACATAAGAGCATCCACAAGTATACATGGATTTATACATGTAGCAATTACAAAAATTTGATAGATCACATTGCCATTAATAAAGAGAGAAGGAGGACACTAAGAAAGGTAAGAAGCTATAGAGGTGCGGATATTGGTAGTGATCACCAGCTCCTTATTGCCACAATGATATTAAAACTGAAAGCACCCTACATAAAGATAAATAGGATACCTAGGTTTGATACAGCTGAGCTTATAAAGGAACAGCAAAAAGAAACATTTGCACTTGAATGTAGGAATCGATTTGCAGTCTTAGAGACTTTAAGAGACGAAGAACAGGCAATTGATAAAGAATGGTGGGATATTAAGAACACATATCAATCAGTTGGTTGTGAAGTCTTGGAACAAACAGTTACAAGGAGAAAGTCATGGATATCGAATGATACTTGTAATACTATAAAATAGAGACAAAGACAGAAATTGATTGGTGAAAGTTTTTGAGGAAGTAATGATGATTACAAGGTAGAGCATGCTATGTATTACAGTATTGATAGTGAAGAAAATAAAAGGCAGGGATGACTGGAGAGAATATTTAGACAGTAAAGCAGATGAGGCTGACAAAGCTATGAATTCAGGAAGTGGCTATGGTGTGAAAATTGCTCATAGAATTATTAATGAAATCTCGACTGGGGCAAAGAAGAAGAAGCATATACCCACCAAAAAGAGATGAAGAAAGACAACGCTAGATGGAACACTTTAGTGAGGTTATGAATAGGACATATAAACGGAATAATTGGATTTATATACCTGAAGCTGATGAAGACCTTGATGTGCCCATGAATGAATTCAGTGAGTTTGAAGTCGAAGTTATCCTAAAAAAACTAAAGAAATGGAAAGCGATGGAATAATTGCCGAGATGATACTGTCTGAAAATGAAGTGATTCCCAGACTACTTACAAGATTATTTTGTAGAATGTGGCATGAAGAGGCAAAACCTGATGAAAGGGAGTTAGGAGTGTTGGTGAAAATAGCTAAAAAGGGAGACCTGATTGATTGCAATAATTACAGAGGCATAACACTTACGTCAGTTGTTATGGAAAAATATAGCAAGCTTATTCTTAAGAGATTGGAGAGAAAGATTAATGAAAAGCTGTGAGATGAGCAAGCAGGATTTAGAAAAGGAAGAAGATGCACTGACCAAATTTTCCTTTTGAGACATGTAAAGAAATGCGTAGAATATAGAAATCACCTTTTGATGGTATTTGTGGACTATGAAAAAGCCTTTGATAGTGGGCACCAGCCAATTTTGTGGAGAATCCTGCGTTATTTTGGAATTCTTCCTAAATATGTAAATATGATTAAGTCTGTTCACTAGCGTAGCAAGTGCAAAGTTAATGTAAATGGAGTCTTACCAAGTGAGTTTCCAGTGAACAGCGGAGTACTCCAAGAGAATATGTTGTCGCCTATGTGGTATATCCTCCTCATGGACTTTATAATGAGTAGAACAGTCAGAGAATGTGGAGAAGGATTGGACTGGATTGGTAATAGGAATTTAGTCGACCTAGCGTGTGCTGATGATGCTATCCTTCTTAGAAAAACACCACAGGATTTGCAATGCATGCTTGCCAGAATGCATGAAATATCATACGAGGTGTGACTGAAGATTAATAAAAGAAAGACAGAGATAATGAAAACGAAGTATGCAACGGAAGATACAATATCACTGGAAGGAGAAAGGATTAATGAGGTGGAATCATTTAAGTATCTAGGGACAATAATCTCCAATACAGGGTCTTTAGAATTAGAGTTTAGTGAAAGATGGAAAGAAGCAAATCAGAGAATGGCTAGGTTAAGTAAAATATGGGAATCAAATGACGCAAAATTTCATATAAAAACTAGACTATATATCAGTTTAGTGTGATCGGTGTTATTCTATGGACATGAGTCATGGCATGACAATGAAACAATCTCCAATAGATCTAGTAGGATTTGAGAATAAAGCCCTCAGAAAGATATTGAGAGTCAAATAGCTGGAGAGTATTAGAAATGAAAGAAAAAGAGTGATTACCCAAGTACCATACTTGCATGAGATCATGATGAGGGGTAATGGAGATGGCTTGGGCATGATCTTCGCACTCCCCAAGAGAGATTAGCTCACCAAAGGTTTAACTGGGCTCCACAAGGCACTAGAAGAATTGGAAGACCCACCCCTACATGGCTTAAGACTATAAATCTTGAAGTAGAAGATGATGAATGGAGAAGTATTGAATTAAAAACTCAAGACAGAGACGACTGGCGTAGTCAAAAGGCGTAGGAGAAGATGATGATGATGATGAAGATGACGATAGAAAAATACTGATCAAGAGTGTACAGTAGATTAAACAAAAGGTAACGCAACCTCCACCCAATAGCTTCAGAAAGTAAACGCAAAGATCTGATATAAAACCGAGATTCAACTATATAAAAAAAGAGCGCTTTAAAAATATTCCAAATATGAACGCTAGAACAAGTAACGCGAGGGATGTACTGTGAATATTCTGCTACATTGTAGACTGCAGTTATTTTTATTCTTTTCTGATTTAATTTGTGCAGAGACCCTATGTTTTACTCATTGTATTTCCCATCAAATAAAATGGTGTGTCTTAAATTTTCAGGTTCAATTATATCGCTTTACATATAATATTTTACTTAAATGTAATACATACATACATACATACACCAAAGGCACTTCCCCCAATTTTGGGGGGTAGCCGACATCAACAAATGAAACAAAGCAAAAAAGGGGACCTCTATTCTCTACGTTCCTCCAGCCTAACCAGGGACTCAACCAAGTTCAGCTGGTACTGCTAGGGTGCCACAGCCCATCCTCCCACATTATCCACCACAGATGAAGCTTCATAATGCTGAATCCCCTACTGCTGCTACCTCCACGGTCATCTAAGGCACCGGAGGAAGCAGCAGGGCCTACCGGAACTGCGTCACAATCGCTCGCCATTCATTCCTATTTCTAGCACGCTCTCTTGCCTCTCTCACATCTATCCTCCTATCACCCAGAGCTTTCTTCACACCATCCATCCACCCAAACCTTGGCCTTCATCTTGTACTTCTCCCATCAACTCTTGCATTCATCACCTTCTTTAGCAGACAGCTATTCTCCATTCTCTCAACATGGCCAAACCACCTCAACACATTCATATCCACTCTAGCCGCTAACTCATTTCTTACACCCGTTCTCACCCTCACCACTTCGTTCCTAATCCTATCTGCTCGAGATACACAAGCCATACTCCTTAGACATTTCATCTCAAACACATTCAATTTCTGTCTCTCCATCACTTTCATTCCCCACAACTCCGATCCATACATCACAGTTGGAACAATCACTTTTTCATATAGAACTCTCTTTACATTCATGCCCAACCCTGTATTTTTTACTACTACCTTAACTGCCCCCAACACTTTTCAACCTTCATTCACTCTCTGACGTGCATCTGCTTCTACTCCACCATTTGCTGCAACAACAGACCACAAGTACTTAAACTGATCCACCTCCTCAAGTAACTCTCCATTCAACATGACATTCAACCTTGCACCACCTTCCCTTCTCGTACATCTCATAACCTTACTCTTACCCACATTAACTCTCAACTTCCGTCTCTCACACACCCTTCCAAATTCTGTCACTTGTCGGTCAAGTTTCTCTTCTGTGTCTGCTACCAGTACAGTATCATCCGCAAACAACAACTGATTTACCTCCCATTCACGGTCATTCTCGCCTACCAGTTTTAATTCTCATCCAAGCACTTGAGCATTCACCTCTCTCACCACTCCATCAACATACAAGTTAAACAACCACGGCGACATCACACATCTCTGTCCCAACCCCACACTTACCGGAAACCAATCACTCACTTCATTTCCTAATATAACACATGCTTTACTACCTTTGTAGAAAAGAAACTTTTCACTGCTTGCACCAACCTTCCACCAACTCCATATTACCTCATCACATTCCACATTGCTTCCCTATCAACTCTATCATATGCTTTCTCCAGATCCATAAATGCAACATACACCTCCTTACCTTTTGCTAAATATTTCTCGCATATCTGCCTAACTGTAAAAATCTGATTCATACAACATCTACCTCTTCTAAGACCACCCTGTACTTCCAAGATTGCATTCTCTGTTTTATCCTTAATCCTATTAATCATTACTCTACCATACACTTTTCCAACTACACTCAACAAACTAATACCTCTTGAATTACAACACTCATGCACATATCCCTTACCCTTAAATGTAATAATAATAATAATAATAATAATAATCCTTGATTCAAGTTACGAGGTACAACAACCACGCCACCACCACCAACAACAACAACAAAACAACAACAATATACTACTACTACTACTACTACTACTACTACTACTACTACTACTAATAATAATAATAATAATAATAATAATAATAATAATTTTCAAAAATTGTGATGTTAACGAAAGAACGATTTTCTTCGAGTACGAAAATTCAAGTGTAAGTAGAAACAGATGAAGGAAGTATAATAAAGTTCGTAATCCTCTTTGGCACATGGGGATGGGGGAAGGTCCGTACATTCTGCACAAATAAAAGCGAAAGAAGAAAAAAAAGGATTTGCAAAAGGAAACCCCTCTAGACCATTGAAACTGATGAAGGTTTCAGAGTGTATTTTAAAAGCAACCTCTACTGATATTACATCTTTCCAAACTCTCTGTGTCAGTGCCCTAACGTTTCAAAAGACCTATAACCTATTATATTTCATGAGGGAAATACGAGTATTTGTGAATGTATTTCTATTGTTTCCCCCTATATGTTTCTCTCTTATTAGTGGGGTGGTTTAGCTTGAAATTTCAAAAGGATTGTGCATTTTGTGATACAAGCATCAAATTTGGCACAAATGTACATTGATATATGGTGAGCATTTTCAGATATTAAGCCACTTGGAATTCTCCCTTCATGTCTGCCATATTGGAATTCAAAATGGCCACCATTTGAAATCTAGATTTTCGATTATCTTTGGGTCTAATGCTGCTATTGACTCGATTTTGGTGTCTAGATGTATGTTTTTGGGGGCAAGGAATCTAATGGTAACAATCTGCATCGCATATTTTTTACCAATGAGCCACCACATTGGATTTCAAAATGGCCGCTGTTTGACATCTACATTTTCGATTATCTTTGGGTCTAATGCTGCTATTGACTCGTTTCTGGTGTCTAAATGTATGTTTTTGGGGGGCAAGGAATCTAATGGTGACAATCTGCATCGCATATTTTGTACCAATGAGACGCCATATTGGATTTCAAGATGGCCGTTGTTTGAAATCTACATTTTCGATTATCTTTGGGTCTAATGCTGCTATTGACTCGATTCTGGTGTCTAAATTTATGTTTGGGGGGATGGGAGGGGGGCAAGGAATCTAATGGTAACAATCTGCACGCATATTTTGTACAAATGAGCCGCCATACTGGATTTCTAAATGGCCATTGTTTGAAATCTACATTTTCGATTATCCTTGGGTCTAATGCTGCTATTGACTCGATTCTGGTGTCCAAATGTATGTTTTGGGAGGAAAGGAATCCGATGGTTACAATCTGCATTGTGTATCTTTATAAATTAGCCAACATATTGGATTTCAAAATGCCCGCCACTTGTTTCCTACATGTGCGATTACCTCTGGCTCAAATATTCTTACAGTACATGAAAATATAAATTTTTCAAAAAGACATACTTTATTACAGTACTCCACTTAATTCATGAGAGATGAATATTCATCATCATGTATTTCTGACAAGACAACATTTTACTCAAAGTCTGTGAAGTAAAAATTGTTTGAGTTATTGATTAGATTCTGTGTTGCTCTAGGTTTGATATGGCACTTTCATATATGATTAGTTTTCTCCATTCTTTCAATCAATATCGCAAAATGATCATTTCGGGGTTACGTCTGAATATCCAGAAAATAGTCTGAACATTAACACAAAACAACGTAAACTTCTCAAAAGTAGCTTTCCCTGTAACACTCTAAATAAACATCGACTTACCTCAACTACTAATTTTGAATTTTATAATTTGGATACATGTCTTAGGTCATGTCTTAAATATCTTAGTTAAAATTCTGACATGCTTTGGTGTAATATATAAGGTTGGGTGTGTACTGACATTCTACAATGGTCTTGTATTTAAGGCTAGGTATACATCGGTACTGAAGATATGTGTACATAAACCATCTCATGTTAACTAGTTCAGCAATGGCACAAGTAAATGAATGTTGTGGACTCATCTTCATGTGCAGTCTCCTTCACACACACAGAGGGCTGTGCACTTAAGGGCAGCCTTCTTGCACTTGCAGCATCTCACACACCCTTTCTGGTACTTGCAAGAAACCAGCTCAATGCAGGTGTGAGCTGTATCAGGTAGCCTGGTCCAGTATGGTGTGTATTGTCCTCCAGTCATTGACCAACCCCAGTTTGTGGGTGGTTGGAGTTCTGGTGCTGGCAGCAGTATCTGACCCCACACATGTCCATCTTGATATACTGCTCTCTTGACATGTTCCTCTAAAGCTGCCTTCGTTGGAGGGATCAGCTGCACATTGTTCTTCCTTGCGAAGAGTCTCCTCCTGGCCTTGTCAATGGCCGTGCATTTGCTGATTCGATCATACAACAGGGTCACGAACCTCTCGATGATACACATTTCTTCATTTGGTATGTCACTTGGTGTGGAAGACAGCTGCATCAGCGCCTTAGTTAACTCTGGCAGTACTGTTCAGACTGCCCATGTGGTCTTCTTGCCATATCTAGCAAAGCTTGACACAGTATTGCATCCAGTTAGTGTGTAGAACATTAGCAGTGCACGAGCCTTCTTTGGTCCTAGTCGAGATGCTATTTCATGTGCTGCTAGGTATCGGAAACTTCCTCCTGTTCCGAATGCCAGCCATAGTTTGTCTCCTGGTTACAATTCCTGTACCACGGACACTGCCAGCACCACAACATTGGTGTCTACAGTCCGGATGACTATTGAATGGTGTCCGTGCTTAGCTGCCTGAGATGCATGCAGCAACATCCGACTGTCAGCCTCCTCATGGATGCATGGGTCGAGTGAAGTCAGATCTGGTAGTAGTGGCTTGCTAAGCACTACCTCTCCATCAGCAATGACGAGTTGCTTGTCCTCCTGGTCAAAGCATTCCAAGAGAGCTGTTGAGAGAAACTTAAACAGCTCCGTCTTGTTGCTGTCCACTCGTAGGAAGTTCTGCCAGTTTCCTGGTATGGATGCGGCAGCTGCCACACGTCTCGGCAATCCCTGTCCCCGCTTTGCACGTGTACTACCTTTCAGTGAATCAGCAAGGTAAGTATCCCAGATCAGATCCAGGCGTGACACTGTTTGCAGCTTAGTAGATATATATGGAATGAAAATCTGATGTGCATACTCTTCAAAGGTCTTTGATGCAGCCAGCTTCAGCATCTGGACGATAGCTGCCCCATCAAGCGCTATACAGGTAGTGACAGGAGTATTTGTTGTAGCATCAAAGATTTCTTCCAAACATGTGATGAGATCACTCTTGGTACCAGTGAAGAGGTTTCCACCATTGGACAATGCAGGAGGACATGCCTGGTTCTCATGATGAAACAACTCCTCAAGGTTTCCATCCCTCATCTGGCAGCCAATGTACAGGCGTGCGAAGAGTTCACGGTCATTTTTGACGGAGGTGAGCTGTTGCTGATCTTTGCTCTGGCTTCTTGGAGTTGAAGGGCTGAATACCTTCAGCTTGTTATGAGGTATGGGGTCGTCCACTACCTTTGTTCTGTCCAACAGACACTCTCTGGTAAAAGCCTCGAACTGCTCTTGGCCAATCTTCTTGGCATTCATCACGGTATCCACGGCAGCAGGACCTGCAATGTCCTTTGAATCCAGTATGACTAGATCCTGGCTCTCCTCCTCGAATGGGTTACCCATCTCCTCTATTACACCAACGAGAAGGCAGACATATCTCACAAATGAGGACTGTTCACTTGGAGTCTGGTCATGATGGCATGTGTCTATTGTTTGCCGTCTACAGTATTGGTTCCCATCTTCGAATTCTTCGAACACCCTAGAAACTTCTGGTCCTGCAACCATCCAGCGACGAAGGGCAGTAGGGTTGTCAGTAAGCCCAACTGAGCACCATCTCCTTTGATGCACGCCTTATTCTGCTCGTGTGCCTGGTCAGGCGGGATTGAAGAGAACACCCTCTGCATTTTTTTAACTGTGAAGTGACCTTCGCTGAATTTTCTGGCTACGTTAGTTACCTCGGCCATGTCCTTCAGGTGCACTGGTATCCACCTAGCATAGTGGGTATGATCTAGTGCGTGAAACCAGGGGACCAGGTCTGTCAGAGCATCTAGGTACATCACAAATGATCCCTGCCTGAGAGAACGCACATATTCTTGAACCAATAATTCTAGTTCCAGCACAGTTGCCCAGTCGCGAAACTGGGGGATGTTGTCTCGTCTCTGGTGACACCAGTCTTTAAATGCGAAAAAAGTTCTCTGCATCTCTGGTTTCTCCCAAACAGAAGCGGTTGTAGGCATGGTGTTGCAGGATGTACAGTGTTGCTGCAGTCACTTGATGTACTCTTCTAGTGCGCAAGACATGAGATGCTCGCAAGAATGAGTCTGCTGTCCCTGCTGTCGCAATCTCAGCTTGCACCAGTGCTTGCCCCCAACCACTTCCTTTCAGCCAGTCCCCAAGTGTCTTCAGTGCCACCATCTCGATGTGGAGACCACCAAACATTACCACTATGTGGTCTTCACCATAACTATCTGGCCACTTCCACTGTATCTGCTTGGCCAAAGAAAACAGTGGCTGATCAAAGGATTTAGGTGTTCTACAGCATTCTTCACAACGTCTATTGAATGGCGGATCATGGCCATAGTGTGAGCACTTTCCATGAAGAGTGGGAACAGCGACGTGGGGCAGATGAATCCAGCATTTGGTGGTGGTCAGCTAGCGTGAAACGCTGGACAAGATGTGTTTTTATTGTCTACTGTACCAGTTTTATCTTCTAGGACCTGTTTTTCATTACCTAGCCATTGGTATTCTTCATCAGTCTGCTGTTGGAAGTATCCTCTAGCCAATGATTCTACTCTAGCTGCTGGGACAGGCAACCCCTTGATGCTGCTAGTTACGGCGGGTACGTAAGTATAATAGTGCGGCAAGGGGACCACAGTCCTGGACCGTGCATCTCCAGATTCTCCGGCAACGACGATGCTCCGATCCACTCCTTCACCAGTGTAAGAAGGATGTTGTATTAAAGAAATACCGTACCATGGAAGGAGTCTTTTGATGTTGTTGTGCTGGAATTGTGGTCTTTGTTGTCTACAGTGGCAGTTGTAAACACTTTGCCACGCAACTTTGGAGGGCACACCACTTGTTCTCTGTGAAACTGTTTGCAAACACGGTTGCCCATCTGTGCTGAGAGCTGGAGCATTCTGTCATATGAGATGGTTAAGCCAAGGTGTGAAAGTCTGTCGACTAATTCTTTCTTGCGTGTATGAGCAAGCAACATCATCCTTCTGTATGTTGGAAGTGCGGTCTCTTGTGCAACACTGAGCCTGACAAAGGTGGACGATGTGGTGCCATAAGTTCGATTGTGTTTGACGCTGTTGAACTTCAGTATCTAGGCTGTGGTAATTGCTGCAGGGTTAGTGTCTTCCGTCTGGTCCTTGATGCTGGTTCCCTCGAGAATAATGCTGACTAGTGCAAGCAGCAACGGTGGCAGAGATTCATCTTGACATCCTTCAGGGAATGCTGTGAAGGGCTTGGCTTCTCCAAACATATGACGGCAAACAATGTGTGCAGCACGTGCAAGATGGACTGCATCACTATAACTGTCCAGTTTACAGGCTTTGTCAAGAGCAGCACCGAGATCTTCTTCAAATGCCATCAATATGTCTCTCCCCTTGGTGTGTGCTCGCATGTCTCTGTTTCAGTCGTGTAGAGTGGACTCTGGTATCGAGCTGCACTCCAAGCTTTTCCATTCTCGACTGATATAGGTGGACAAGATTGGCCAATCTAAATACTGGTGCTGTTTCCTCACCTTGTCTTGTTTCTTCAATGTAGAGGATGAGTTCAGCAAAGGCTACTGCCGACATTGCTCTCTCTTGGTGTGAGTCCTGTGTCCTGTTGATTGGACTGATCTCGCATGGTTGTAAAGTCCTATCAAGCACTGCATGTGATACTGGGCGTCCAACGTAACCATGTCTCCATCACTGAGATGGCCAAGCAGTTCTGTATCACCAAGAAGGTTTGCGAAGGCACGGGCCCGTCTGTCAATTTTGAATATTGCAGCTTTCCGAAGACTATTAGTCCACACAGGTTGTTTACAGAAGAAACAAGTTTCTGGAACCTAATCTGTACTCTAACGTGAATGCGCCCGGGTGTGTTTGCATAAAGATTGTTCCTCATCGCTCTGACCTTCTTTCCTGAGTTTTCTCTTCTGTGCTCTCTGTAGTTTGGTGTTGTTGTACTGGAGCTTGCACGTATGGTGATATTGTGCGCCGTGTGCAACCATCGCAGCTTCAATGCCATGGTCATCATCAAGTTTTTCCAATTGGAGTGGTCCTAGAAGCTCTCCAAGTTCACTGAATTTGATTAAATTCTCTGTGAGTGAACTGTATCCACTACCAATGTCTTTTCTCTTAGATTGTTCAGGTTTGGTCAATGTCTCCATCTTGTCCTCTTGACATATGATGCATAACCTCCAGTCAGTAGTGGTGAGGTGTTGTGATGTTGATGAAGTTCGCTCAGTATGAGCTAGTGTGAACATCTTGGACAGGGTGATCGAACTGTCTTCAGAAAAACCAGCACAGTCAGTCTACAGGCATGCATGCTTCACAATTAATCTGAAAAGACACAATGTAGCATTTCTGTATTCATAAATGCCACGAAAACTGCTACTACAACTACACTCTTAAATGTTCCGTGTCAGACCCGGAAAGGGATCAGTTGGGGCCAATCTCCATTCTGGATCAAAAATGACTCGGAATAGAGTTACATTTTACACAGAAAAGGTCAGATCTGACTGTGAAATGGTCTTATTATTATACCTTATTCTGTGTCATTTTTAACCAAAATGGAGTTTGGCCCCAACTGATCGTTTTCCTGGTCATTCCTACACGGAATTTTTAAGAGTGTATTACTACCCCCACCCCACCACCAGAATCAAATCATTAGATCCTCAGATAATGTAAACCTTAAATTGAGAAGCGGCCATGCAATGTAAAGCACCGATTTTGAAATCCAAAGTGGCAGTCCATATGTAAAAATATGCAATGCATTTTGTTTTCATCAGAATCTTTGTCCCCAAAAACATTGGATTCCTTGGCTTCCGCCCCCCCCCCCCCCCAAACCCCCTGAATCATACATTTAGACACAAAAATCAAGTCAATAGCGCTCTTAACCCGAATGGTAATCGCAAATGCAGATTTTAGATGGCGGCCATTTTGAAATCAAACATGGCGGCTCAATGCTAAAAGATACACAATGCAGATTGTTATCATTGGATTCCTTGCACCCCCAAAACATACAGTTAGACACCAGAATCGAGTCAAAAGCAGCATTAGACCCACTAATAATAAAAAATGAAGATTTCAAATGGAGGCCATTTTGAAATCCAATATGACGGCTCAGTGGTAAAGAAATACGCAATGTAGATTGTAACCATTGGACTCCTTGCCCCCCAAAACCTACAATTAGGCACCAGAATCGAGTCAATAGCAATTTTAGATCCACAGATAAGCGTAAATGTAGATTTCAAATGGCGGCCATTTTGAATTCCAATATGGCGGACATGAATAGGGAATTCCGAGTGGCTTAATATCTGAAAATTTTTGCAATATGTCAATGTACATTTGTGCCAAATTTGGTGCTTGTATAAAAAAAATACACAATAGGTTAGCTATGTTGCCCCACTATTTAAGTGGATATTGCTCAAAGATTATATTCCAGCAGCTAATAAATAAAACATTATGTTAAGTTAAAATGATTTCAATCTTGTTAATTTTTCTCCTATATTTCATATAATTTCATATCTTCTGTTGGAAAATCGTGTTTAGAATGGAAGCATGAATTATAAAGAATGAGATGAAAAAAATATTTGCTACTAGAATTAAAAGATTGAAAACAATAACAATGAAAATATTGATAATAATATCAATAATGTTCATTCGTAAAGGAGACTCTTGAGGTGTGGTAAGCAGCTCTACATGGAAAAGGACATTCCAAAATCAAACAATTGTCTTGGGAAGTACCACAGCCTCTGTACCATGGTCTTCCAGTGCCTTAATATTAGGAATCCAATTTTGTAATTTTTTCTCATAGATATCATATCATTTCATATCTTCTGTTAGAAAATGTGTTTTAGAACGTAAACGTGAACTCTATAAGATTAAATTGATAGATATTTGCAACTAAAATCAATTGATTAAGAACAATGACAATAAAAATATTAGTATTAATATCAATATTGATTATTCCTAGAAGAGACTTTAGCTATGGTAAGCACCTCTTTTAAGTGAAGGACACTCCAAAATCAAGCCATTGTTGTCCAGTCTTGAGTAGTGCCATAGCCTCTGTACCATTGGTCTTCGCTGTCTTGGGTTACAGTTCTCTTTTCTTAAGGGTACACTCGGTGACCCTATTCTATCTATTTCGGTATTTCGTTTTCTCACTGGTTATTTCTTTTCCTATTGGAGCCATTAAGCTTATAGCATTCTGTTCCAACTAAGGTTGTAGCCTTGCTTCAAAAAATACTAATAAGCTGTAAGGTGACTAAATATCCCGATTAAAGTCGAAGAAGTTATACTGCAGTTTTTATACCACTTAGGAATCATATCAATTTCATATGCACGCAGTGCACCCTGAAGGCCGATTACAACGACCCAATTTTGCTCAGACCATGAACCATAAACTTTCAGTTATTTGCAGAATATAGACAGCTCTCAAAGTAATATTTCACCAAAATAGGTACGTTAATCACATTCGGGGTTTTAATCTACTGATATTTTCACTGTCATAACCTGTTTGGGAAGTCCCATCTCACTGTACGAATGCACCAGTTAGGTGGTAACCTAGAGGTGACGTGATTACAAATAACTTTATTTCAATAGACAGCGAGCTTTTATAACAACAGTTTTAGTGAAATAAGGTCACAAAAATTCCAACAGATTGATGAAAGTACATATTGGCATAAACAAGATATTAGTGCGAGGGGAAAGCGATAATGACACTATATAGAAAACAGAAATACCTTTACAGTGTACGAGCGAGTGATACGCGTTTGGTACACACTATGAAAATCTCCAAATCTCCTAAAAAATTGAGATTCACAGATACACACCTATACAAGTAAACTGCACACTCTTCATCTACAATAAGAAAAATTAAATGAAAAATAGTAAAATGAAAAATATCAGGCATCGAAACCTCCAACAAGGGGTTTAAATCTCTCATTGATATAAGAATTATAAAATTTGCTTTAAAA
>NW_027171672.1:97500-100000 GCF_036898095.1 Palaemon carinicauda
TATATAAATATATATATATATATATATATATATATATATATATATATATATATGTATATATATACATATTTTATATATATATATATATATATATATATATATATATATATATATATATATATATATATATATATATATGTATATATATATATACACACACACAAAATATATATATATATATATATATATATATATATATATATATATATATATATATATATATATATATATATATATATATGTATATATATATATATATATATATATATATATATATATATATATATATATATATATATATATATATATATATATATATATATATATATATATATATATATATATATATATATAATCATAATTTATGTGAAGGATCAAATTATTCAACTTTTCCTATCAATTAAGAGCTCTTCAGCTCTTTGTATTTCTTTACAAATAATAAAGAATGTAACATATCCTTTTAGCTTATACCATACGTGATGACGTTTAGATAGTACCTGTTTTATTCATGTAATCCACTTTTATGTTTAATTTTATTTGGTCATGTAGATATTTGTAGATAAGATAGATAAGTAAAGGCTATCAAGTTTTAGCTCTTGAATAATGTAAACATTTTTCAAATGTAACTTTTAAAGCTAGATGCCGTCACCATAGGCAAGATAAGCATTGAATGTGTTGAGACATTACTAATATACAGTATATCAATGATGTATTCTTCAATGGATAATAAATAGTAATAGATAAATAATATCATTCACGAACATATGGGAAGGTTAGGTGTGTGAAAATATACTGATATTTCTACTTATATGAATAATACGGTAAATGATATATTATTCATTTTTTCTTTTAGACACGAAGAGAAATTCATTTTCAATTTCTCTGGCCTTTTTTACTAAGGCTAATGTAGACAATTCCACAATTCTACCTGTTTAGGTCTAAAAATACATTATTTATTAGGATTAAGTCGATAGTTAGTTATCAATTTAGGTTGTAAACTATATATTGAAATACTTGAGAAGAAATATATTCTAACAACAGGAAGGGAAGGGATAGAATATATAAATATAATGAAAGATTATATATGGACTTTAAGAATAACAGAGAGGGTCCCTAGGGATTTTAGAAGAAGCAATGGAAGCAAGAGAAGACCAGGATAGTATGGATAGTCCTTACAAATACAGTTTTACTGATCATGGCGATACATATGGCGATAAGAGCTCTTTAAATAGATAAGAGTATAGATATATTATATATTTTGTCTATAGAATAAATTAAAATTTTCAGCGAGTATGGGGATACACCTCGAGTGGATGTTTTCTAAAAACCTTTAAAGTGACTATGTATTACTTTTGGGTTCCATTTAACTGGATTTTAGAATACCATTGGGAGTTTGATATCAATCTTTCACGATTGTCTGATAGCCATCTTAAAATTTAAGGGCGCATTGATATCTTTAGAGAGTAAGACAAATCGGTACCTTTGTTCAATGTCAAACCTTTATTTCATACGCTAAATGCTAGCTAGATCAAAGAGGTTGATATTAATATGTACATTGAATTGGTCTTGAAGAATAGAGGGATGACATAATAATAATAATAATAATAATAATAATAATAATAATAATAATAATAATAATAATAATAATAATAATAATAATAGTTATTATTATTATTATTATTATTATTATTATTATTATTATTATTATTATTATTATTATTATTATTATTATTTTCATATATAATCAAACTAAATCGATGTTTATTTACTTCAAAACTTTTGAATACCTAAATGGAATAATTTTTACTAGTATACTGTAAACAGTATAAGTTTTCTGACTAGTTAGCAAAGTTTATCCCAAATATGAAAGCATTTTAGCAATCATAAATTTAAAGTCCTATCCACAATTAGATTTGACTTATACTTGTTGTTATTTGCTAGTAATTAGGATTCATCAACATATATATCTGTTTTTGTTTGCGAAAACTTTTGCTATAAGAAAATTCACTTAGGTTTTTTGCAAACTGAATCCAGATTTTGCTTCGCATGTTGGGCTAGTGGATCAAGAAGTGTATTTCCAATTGTTAAAATTACACACTGCAAAATACGATGGGTAATCTAACCCAGCATTTAAAAATTCTAATGAAAATGATCAACGGGTTACCAAGCAAACAACAATACTTAATTAACCTATCCTTAACTTGAGCATGTTTATTTTTCCCTTTGCCCTGCAAGTTATGTACAAAACAACACTTACTCCAAAGAAGGGGAAGTAAATATCAATTTTAATCTTTATACTTTATTCTCTGGGGGGAGGGGGAGATGAAAGGATTGGGGGAAGGAGATCAGGAAAGTAATTTTATGAAGGTATAAACTTTGGAGCTGAAGTGAACTACTAAAGAGGATACAATTGCATGTCATTAATATCTCCTTCTGACGTGTCTCTATTCCGGGTCTCAGTTGGGAAATGGAGTTGAGGTTTGAAGATGTCGAAGTGGAG
>NW_027171672.1:112500-115000 GCF_036898095.1 Palaemon carinicauda
TGACAAAATTTTCATTTTGAGACGTTGTACAGTAATGCATAGAATATAGAAACCCACTTTTCATGTCATTTGTGGACTATGAAAGAGCTTTTGATAGTGTGCCCCGGGCAATTTTTCGGAAAGTCTTAGAAAGTGTAGAAAGTGTAGAGCTAATGTTAATAGACTCTTATCAAATTAATATTCAGTGAACAGTGGAGTACTACAAGGGAATATGTTGTTACCTATGTTATTTATCCTCCTCATGGATTTCAAAGTGTAGAACATCGGTGATTGTAGAAAAGGATTTGACTGAATTGGTAAAAGGACATTACCTAACCTAGAGTATGCTGATGAAATTGTCTTTACTAGCAGATCACCACAGGATTTGCAATGCTTGCTTACCAGAATGCATGTAATATCACACGAGGTTAGGCTCAAGATGAATAGAAGAAAGACAAAGATTATGAGGATAGAGTATGCAATGGAAAAATAAAATATTGCTAGGAGAAAAAAAAAAAAAAAACAATGAGGCGGAATCGTTTAAGCACTTGGGAACTGTGATCTCCAATACATGGTCTTTAGAATTGGAGTATAAAGAAATATTAGAAAAAAAAAGAAAAAAGTAAATCAGGCAATGGCTAGGTTAATTGAAATTTGGAAATCAACTCACCTGAATTTGCATATAAAAAATCAGACTATATATCAGTTTAGTGAGATTGGTGTTACTTTATGGACATGAGTAATGGTACGACAATGAAACAATCTCCAATATATTTAGTAGATTTGGGAACAAAGCCCTCAGAAGATTATTGAGAGTTACAGGATTAGAGACGAAAATATAAGTGAGGTTACTCGAGTGCCACAAGTGGATGAGTTCGTGATGATGGGTAGATGGAGATGGTTTCGGTATGCTCTTCACAATCTCCACGAGGGATTAATTCAACAAATGTTTAGCTGGGTTCCATTTAGGCACTAGAAGAGTAGGGAAGCCCAGCCCTACATGGCTAAAGACTGTGAAGAGTGAAGTAGGAGACCATGAATGAACACGTATTGAACTTATCACTCAAGATACAGGCGACTGAAGAAATATAACGGAGGACCTTTAGGTTAATAGGCGTAAGAGATGATGCTAGTGATGTTTAGAATATATAACTTAATTTGCTTTTCTTTGCTCGAATGATATTGAATCAACACCTAGCAGATTAGTCCAGATTAAATTATCTTTATTATTATTATTATTATTATTATTATTATTATTATTATTATTATTATTATTATTATTATTATTATTATTATTATTATTATTATTATTATTAATAATAGATAAGCACAACCTTAGTAGGAAAAGCAGGATGCTATAAGCCCACTGGCTCCCACAGGTAAAAATAAATAAATTATTTGAGAAATAATGAACAATAACAGTAACAGCATCCAGAAATGCAATGTTCATCGGACCAAACTGAATTTAGCGGAAAGTATGCAAAAGTGAAATACCCAGAAGACTCGAGCAGATTGGAATGTGGCCAGGTCGATGACTGTTCATTTCCATAGGAGAAACTCATTGGAATAATAATGACGCCTTTGTTGACACTGGAAATAACTGGGCTATTGTAATCCGGTATCAAATATAAATTACTTACAAGGAGGGAATTGCGTCTTCGAACACACACCGGATGGACAAACAGAGTTTGTTGCTTGTTAGCAAAATTGCAAATAGCTGCGTTATCTAAAAATTTATATGGATGACAAAGATATTTTCTATCTTGTAATTATTAGAAATATAACATTCTCCAAGCACACAAATAGTTGCTTGTTAAAAATTTACAAATAGAATAGGTGTCTGAAAATTTATATGAATAGAATTATAAAAATATTTTTTTTTAATGTAATACTAAAAAAGATGAAAAGTTATATAATTTCATAAAAAATTTTTTTTATATCAATATATCATAAGTATCTAATTAACTTAACATTCACTTTCAAAGTATAGATGTGGTCAAAATATGTTAATGGCTTATTTTCATATTTTCAAAATGTATTTGTTTTCATATTTAGATTTACCAACATATTTACCTATTATTATTTTTATTAATTAGTTTTACTGTACTTCTTAAAAAATAAAAACTAGCTGTTTTCATATTTTCAATTTCTTTGCTTCAATGTTTACGTTAAATTTCCCCACATTGTTTTTTCTTGTGATCACTGTTGCATTTCTCTTACCATTTTATGAAATTAAATGAAACAATAGAACAGTTAATAAAAGCGATAAAAAGACAGAATATTTATTCCTTTTAATATTTTCATTGCCAGGATTTTATATTATATTTTTTTCCGTAAATGAATTAAAGAATTTAGATTCCAGGATACAAAAGTGTTTTATGTATTGTTTCGATTCAGAAAACTTCGTTGAATGACGTTTTAGAAAATATTTTGAACATGGAACACCAACCAACGAAAATGTGATGCAAGAGGATGCTGCAACCATAATTTTCTAAATTTATGTATATGTAAATAGTTATAT